>NW_008824471.1:461815-493431 GCF_000699105.1 Pygoscelis adeliae
CCAGGATGGTGGTCCAACTGGGCACGTGCAAGAACACCACTGCAGGTTCCTGGTGAAGATTCAGGTGCCCGTTGCCTAAACATTAGGAGGTTCCCTAAACGTTAGACAGGGTTTTTGTGAAGTACCTTGCTAGAGTCAGCAGTCTAACTGAGGTGCTCCTGTCCATTTGTATAGCTGGGTCTCTGATTCTTCGAACAGGTGGTTTTAGAGGGTGGTGAAATGGACAGAAGCAGTTTCTATACTGTCTTTTCTGGAAGTGCAGTATGTATTCTCTTCCAGTAGAGGGTCATTCCCACGCTGCATTAGCAGATTATAGTTGCTTGGAGAAAAGATGAGGATAAGGACATATGCTTTTTCAGATCATCTACCAAGGGCAGGTGTGCTAATAAGCAACCTCATATATCCATACTAGAATTGTTTCTGTGCTTTCCCTCCCTATGGGGCACGCATGAAAACACAAATAAAATTAGGAGTTAGAGATTTACCCTCTAATCTGCAAAGAAGAGATGCATACATTTATGAACCGGCAGAGATAATGACAAGAACCTTGTACATATGGGAGCTTCCCTTTCATCTTTATTTTAAGTGCAGTTGTGTAACAGTAGCATCAATAGGGCCAGATTATATTAGGCTCCATGCCACAGGCTGTACAAGCCATCAATTGCTCCAGCAGAACTGTGGAACAACCTTCTGAGAAAACAGGATCTGGACAGTAAATATCAAGTAACCTTTTCTTTTTCCCCTACAGTATTGCATGCATAATGCCAGATACTACAATCTCTCCTAGGTACAAATTCAGGAATATTGTACCAGCTACTGCTGTCGGTGGGGTACCTTTAGACTCCATACCTTGCTACTTGTTAGTTTTTGCGAGTGATTAACCTATAAATCTTAACGAGCTGTAGTTCATTTTCTACCAAAGTAAAATGGAAAAATAACATTCATTTTTCACGAGAGAGACATTCTGCAAGTTCTGCTGGAGAAAAATTTCATTGAATTAGATTGTTTCTGCAGTTGCTAACTTAAATAAGATCTATACATGTAGATGACCTTTTAGCATTACATTGTAAAGAAATGCGTAAGTGAAATTAGAAATGGCTCAACTTTTCTAAAAATTCAAAATCCTTTGCATAAATTATTTAACAAATATTTAATACTGTTCCTTAAATTTCAACTGTAGATGAATGTATCGTTTATATGTGAGAAAGAGAGAGAGAGTAGCTAAAAAACTTTTCAAGTAAAATTTAGAGCATTTATTTTGCATTATTTGCCCAGGTTTCTTTAGTAAAGGCATGCCAATGTTCAAAACCAATGGTTGTAGACAAGAAGGTTGGCAAGCTCCCAGACTGAGTTGACAGGTATTTTTCAAGTGGATAGATGAGGAGTGGGGGGCTCTTAAAACTGCTATTCAAATTCAATTCATTAAGCTTAATGGAAGAAACTCAAGCTAAGGCATGAGCTTCCAGTCATCATGCATACAAAACTCCAATTACATTCCCACTTGCTCTTGTGCTAGGAGTTTCTTTAGAAATTAGCAAGCAGAAGACACAGAAATGAATAAGCAGAAGATATAGCTGAAATCATAGGCCTGATTTGATTGTTTTCACATAACAGCAACTTTTAATATGGTGCATATTTTGTTTTAAAATGAAAAAAAGAAAAAATTGCCAGATGCAGAAAGGGTGAGAAAAGAGGGACAAACCAAAGGACTACTGTGTCAAATTTCTGGATCTGAGGGAGCTAAGGTTTGGGGTTTTTTAAGGTTATTTTATTTTTTTCTCCTCTGATTTATCCTCCATCTTAGAATTGCTAACACTTTTCCTGTGCTCACAATGAATGAGACACACATGTTCTTAGCACCATAACTTGCAGTTGTAGGTGCTGAAGCCACATATGCCAGCTGAGCCCGTATGGTCTAAATTATGCTTTCTTTGCCACCCCATTGTCTCTATGAGATGTTCGCACAAACATCTTTGCATATTAGCAATTGCAGAATATAAAACTGAGGGACACAGAGCTGTTATTAAAGACAAAGAAGTGCCTTTCTCTACAGGTAACAGCATTTGAAATAAAAAATCATCTGCAAAAATGGTTTTGACAGAAAACAAAATATTTAAGTAAAAAGATAAAAGTGGGGATTTCATCCCCTAATATGTTTTGGTATGGAATCAATGAGAAATTCCATCCTCAGCCACAATATCAGTAATCATTACGTGAACTTTTCTTGTAATATCAGACAGAAAGAAAGAGAAAAATCCAGATAATTATTTGTTATCAGAAGTAATTCTCTGAAAACCTTATTCTTGAAATCACAGAGGGTTGTTAGCAGCTACTTACTTCTAGTTAGTCTCCAATAAAAAAGTAATAGCACAAGAAGCGCCGCAACAATTATCCGTTATGTTTATTAAGGCCATGATTCTGCCAGCCTCACACATGTTGAGAAATACCTTGCTGTGCATACTATCCTAGTAATATGAAGAGGTCATTAAACAGATTAAGGTATTATTCGAAGTGAGCGAAATTCTTGAATCATTCCCTAAATAAACAAAACAACTCACTCTATAAATAATAGAAACCATGACAGACTTTTTATCTTACTAATAAATAAAGAGTTTGGCTATTCAGACTAAAAAGTTTATTATTCATATCAGAATTCACTTACTCATAGGAACCCACAAATTATTGCAGAGTTAGAAAAAACAGCATTTTCACCCACTTACAGTGACATGTGTCATTACTCCAGGAATACTTTGGAAGTTCTCAGTCTTTTAGTTTTTCTTGGATTTTTTCTTTCCTTTTGGACAATCTCCCTCAAGCACACTTTAATTAGTAATTTTTCATCTTGACTACTCCCTGTTGAAAGTAGGGCAAATGTTGACTTTCTTCTCTGACTTGCTGTGTCTACAGTTTGGGGCAGGGAAGGAGAGATCTTTCTGAAGGACAGATGAGTACCTATTCTCGTATTTGAAAACTTTTTTGTTTACTATTACCATTCTGTTGATGACTGTGGAGAGAGATTTTTCAGATATCCTGAAGACTGGCATCCATCTTCCTTGCAACGTCAGTGCAAATCTATCCTGTTCTAAACAGGAGTTGCATTAATATTTTAATTTTGCCTACCGCAGAAGAGGCATTCAAAGAAAATTTAACAAGAGCACACAATTACCATGCACTAAATACTGGTTGCATCTTAAATTAAAACTGTAGCTTAATAGTGTTTACAGCCCTCATTGTTGAGAATAAACTTCATTAGTAAGGGAAAGCATACAGATTTTGGTTCAGACCTTACAGAAAAATTCTTGCTTATCTGCTCCAAGGTTTTCCTAAACAAATTCTAGATGATGGATTTATCAATTTTTCTCCAGTTGGTTATTATTTAAACATGAAATTGAATTGTATATTTTGGCATGATACAAAAAATAAGGTAAATTCAACATTATGTAATACTTTTTGAGTTTCTCTATATATAATTCTATTGGACAATACAGTGCATCAACGTGTAAAAAAGTTGCATGCTTTGGGACAATGAATTAAGACTGCACATTTGCCTTTCTAGAGTCTTGCCATGATTATATATCCAGCTGTCATCAAGTCGCACTTGCAGAGATGTTCTTTCCTTTGTGGAGAGAGAGGCTGGATGATCTAATAGGTCATTTTCTATTCCTAACTTCTATGGCTCAATGAACAATAAATAATATTACTGTGTATATGTAATGTCTTGTTCTAGCAATAAAATATTGCTCACAAGACACAAACGTTACTGAGGTTGTGATATAATGACTCAAACAGCCAGACGTAAGACTGATATATCAAACGCAGTATAATTTTTCTATACTGTGAGCCATATTTAACATTGCTGTTGCTCAACAGATCAGTTTGCTTTTCCCCACAAATGAAAATAAAGGAAACACAAGAGTTATAAATCCTACAATGAGAATCCTATGAACTAAGACTCTTTGTTTTCTGTTTTGCTTCAGAAAGCAAACATGCTTTCTGAAGCGTCTGCAACCATCTCTGTTCTATACAGAAGAAAATAATTTGGTCCTAACACGTATACAGTGTTAAAGACAAAATATATATTCACAGCTGCCCAGAATGCAACTAAAATTTTATCTCATCTCTTACGTTCCACAGTTGCAGTCTGAATTTGGATAGGTTTCTAGAGAAACTAAATATTTTCCCCAGTGCTGATAAGCTGGAGCAGAAGCAAAGAATAAAAATTACCTATTTGAGAACAGCAGAGAGTCCAATTAGATGGCTACATTGGTCAGATATGTCTTTATGAGGATGCTGGGCTTTTGTTTTCACTCACCTTACTTAAACAGCCCCTCAGATAAATCAGAAATGTAATATGTGGAGTGCTTTTCTATAATAGAGAACAAAAGGAACAATAATCCCTGCAGTTCATATTATTTAGCAGTTAAATCAAGTCTCTGAATTCTGCTGGACATAAGGCAAATAAAATATTATCTCTCTCTTCAAAGTTGTAGCAAACTTAAGAGTTTATATGGTTTTCACTATTATCACAGTCACCAAAGCCTTTGTAATAATTCCTGGATGAAGGCCAAGGAAAATCTATATTATGTATTCTACCTCACTGTACTAGAATAAAATGTATAGCTAGCATCCTATCAGCCATGTAATCAAAAGGAAGTACTGTACCAGAAGCTCTTTATAGCTTCAGGTGCAAGAAAAACAGTGAATTAGGTTCCAGTTCTCCAAAGGGTCAAGAGTCCCAGAAAAAAGCTTCTTCATTTTTTATGAAACATACGATAGCAAAAGCTTCAAGCCATAGAAGGCAACATGCTAGTATTGCCAGTAAAATATCAAGATTCCTTCATGCCACAGCTGAGAGAAAATAGCTACTTCCAGAGCTGGACAAGCAATTGTCAAACAATATAATTCAAAAATGTTACTTTTTCCTGTTTAAGATTTCCTGTAATGAAGCAATTTCAGCCAACTGATTTATCTGTTTTTGCAAATGAATTTCAGCCTATGGGTTGCAATACACAGGGTGTTCTGCATATTCCCATAAATGTATGATATTTGAAAATCAAGCTATATAATTATCTGTCGAAATTACATGATGTTTCCATATAGTGAATAGAAAATCGCTTCATCATCCTTCCCCAAGCAAAATCTAAATCAAAGAAATTTCATTTAATGATTAAGCAAATATCAGATAATGAGCTGAAACAGGAAAAACAAAAAAAATCTAATGAATTTGCATTAAAAATAATGAAAAAGAGACAAAAATCTAAAGTAGAATTTTTTAACAATTTACCCAATTACTAACTCACCTCTAATAATTTCCCAACCCACATAGAATAAAATACTGTTTCAAATGGCATAACTGTTGCTGAACGTTACCTTTTTTTCATGTGCTGAACATTGCATTTTGATCTCCTCCCTGTTATCTCTACGGCCCACAACATTTGTACACACTATAGGTTTCTGAAATAATGAGATGAAGGTTTCTCTGCCCCATATCCTCCAGATGAATTTTTTCAGAATGCTAAAAATATTCCCTCCCTTTGAATAATGACATAAAATCATGGCCATGTGTAGTAACTGCACCAAACCAGAGCTTAAAACTTCATTCTCAGCTCTGCTGTGGACTTCAACTTGAGAGCAGATCAGTCTAGATCGGCACACTACAGTTTCCCCAGCTCTAGAATGGAGTTCTATCATGGCCTTACTTTCAGTTTGCGTGATTTATTTAGACTAAGCTCTTCCGTGCAGGGAATTTTTTTAATATATGTCACATGTTAGTTTAATGGACTCAAATCCATTTGTAGCTTCTGAGTACTACAGTAATTAAAAAATGATTGGATTCAATCTAAGACTCACCTAGGCTTGGACTTTGTCAGCCGTAAACCATGGAAATCTAGCACTGCTTTCTAAGTTGTGTAGCCTACTTATGCCAAAATTCAATACACTCACTACATAGCCTAAAAGTTCCTTCAATAAATTAGTTGATCAGAAGTTCTTTTGCTCTGTGGACATAACTGCTTATCTCCTATTTGAAACTCCATCATAATCCTAATATAACTACTAATAAAAGGGAAAAGGCTAAAAAAGTCTATATGAATAGAAATACTGAATTGTCCTTATATAAGCAGGATAAATTTGTGAGTTGAGGATGGCAAAAATGTACAGTTATATCTTCTACTTTTACTTATATTGATTTTAAATTTCATTGGCTGGTTATTTCAAATTGAATAATAATTCTCTTGAGAAAATGAATAAAGCTTATGCCAGTTTTCAAAATGAGTACACCTCTAATAATTTACACTAATAGCTTTGGTGAATCAAGCCAGACAGCTCCATTCTTAAGCGTGTCCTTGTCTTCAAGCCAAGGGATTTTCCCTCAAATTTTTATAGGCGTCCATCAACTGACGTTAATCTTATAGCATCTGTTCCAATATTTTATTCTGAGCTGTAAAGATGCCAATATTCTTCAGTGACAGTACTGACAGTCAATATTATATAAAGAATATTGTATAGTATTCCCAGTCTTCATGAACCAAATACATCAGGCTGAACGAGGTCTGACAGAAAATCAAGGGACATGCATGGCAATACAAACCTCACATGGAAAGAATTATGGTGGGAAAGTGGAGGAAAGGACAGTTTTCACAACAAAGAGAAATGGAGGAAGCTTATAAAAAACATCTAAAACCAACAGGTTAGTCAAACATAAAAAATGGAAGTCATTCTTGGACTTGACTGTCAAATGTAACAACTGAAATGCTCTTATTTTCTCTTTAAACTTTATCTGGGCATTTATTTGACCAAATTAACAGTAATGCATGAGGTAACTGGCAGTATAACTGTGAAAATATTAACAGCAAACAGGAATATTGCAAATGCGTTCATAAAACCCTGCATTGTACATCTAGATGTATAACTGGCACTGCACTTTTGGAAAAAAAAAAAAAAAAAGAAAAAGAAAAAGAAACAACCTGACTCTCTGGAGGGACTCCTTGTCAAAGATGCTGACTGTAAAATCCTAAGCACCATTCATAATAGTTGTACTGCCTACCCCTTCCAGCCACACATACTAAGCCAATATGGTAACATTGCAAAATAAGTATTTGCTCCTACAGATGACCAAAAGGTTCACATCCAAATTCAAAACACACTATCATGAGCAAAATAACTTGTATTAGGTTCCCTTCGAAGGCAAGACATTTCCATTTCAGTTTTGTCTTGGCCTATAGTATTGATTTCTTTATTTCCTTTCCAAAACTTCCGTGGAGGCTGTGGTAAGAAAAACAAAAAATTAAGAAGAGTGATTAAATTCTTGGAAACAGTAAGTCCAGAAGAAAAGCAGAACAAGGAACATCATGTCTGGTCTGGTTTCATGGCAGATTCATCTGCTGACAGGAAGAGAATTCCAGAAGAAAGAAAAGAGGGAGGGGGAAAGAGGGATACTACTCCATACAACTTCTGTTAATGTCCATATTTAGGGTGCAATCCAATCCTGTGTGCCATGCAACGTGATTAGCAGGTCTTTTCTAAGGAAAATTTATACACTGCAGTATTGTGGCAGGGTTTTGCACTGTTTTGCGAGGGAATTCTTTGGTGGGGGTGTGAAGTTTTCCCCCAGAGATACCACTTGTGGTTTCTTTGCTTTAGAGAAGACAATATCAGAGTAATATCTTTACACCTGAGGCAGAAGTTCTTGACATTTTTTATAATCTCGGTTCCCAGGAGGGATTTCATTCCACAGTCACAGGCCAGCTCCTGCTTGAATTCTGTCTCTCAAACAGGCAATTTTTTACACCTACAGCTCTACCCTTGCTGCAAAGATAGTCAAGGATACATAGACAGAAAGAAATTATCACTGGCAGTTGCCATCCTAAAGTCAGGTACTAATTTGAAGAAAAGGAGTGAGAGAGTTTAATTTGAAATTCCACGGGAAGGCAGAGATGACAGAAACAACTACTGTTGTCATGCGCTTTCAGAAATAAGCAGTATTCACTCACTGTTAGGGGCCTGGCTTCAGAACCAGAATACAAGTCAGTGGTAGGAACCACTGGAAAGCAGCAGAGGACAAGGAGCCAAAGGCTCACATCACAAGCCTTAGCCAACAGGTAGGAGAGAACTGTTCAATGGCTGCACGTATCAGCTGTAGATCAACAGCAACCTGCAACGGAGCATGACCACTCCAAATGGCCCCACAGGCAATTATGGCTCTTGAAGTGTTTGTATCAGGAAGGCACCCATAAGTCCTCTGTAAATATGGGCTGATGTGTAGATATGTGCCTTCAAACAAAGAAAACTATGCTGTGGCTTCAGATTTTTCAGTACTTCATCCTACTATTCTTCACCAAGAAACAGATCTTTTTGAGTACATGCTCCAAGCACTTAACCGTTCACAAAGTGAAGGTGGTAGAAATGAGTATCATCTGTGCATTTCTGGCACCTGAGCCTTGATCATCTGCACAGTTTACCTGAAAAATACAAGTGCTTGTGAAGAGATTAGAGCAACCAGGATTCTAACTTGTAAGCGAGGGGTCTTGTTTCCCATCAGTGCTTCCTGGCTACCTGTCTTTGCAGAATGAGTCAGAGGACTTTACTACACACTCCTAGACTCCTTCCATTTCTCTCAAATGTGAGAACAATATTTCATAGTCAGTGCCAAATGTGCAGCCGTCCTCAGGATTTATGAGTGCGAATATCTGCCTACAGAGTACTGAAAGGAAGAAATAATTCGTCTGTGCCACTAACTTCCACATCCTGGCTTGTATCCAAATTCCTCACCCAAGTTTATGAGAGTTCAGCCCAGGACCTGAGCAGAAACACAATCAATATATTAAAATAGAAAAAGAAGTAGCCAGTGCTGTAATTCCATATGTAAAAATCTATACTGATTGAAGGTAAGTATTTTGCAATATAGTATCCACAGTACATCTCTGGTAAAAGAAAAAAAAAAAAGAAGCAGCCTCAAAAGTATCATAAAGTCCTTGGCCAGGATAATGCGTGACTTCAGGCTGGGGAAAACCTCCTGCTAAAAGTCTCCATAGGCTTAAAAGTTTTATTGTAAATATCCTCTGTATCTCATGGAATAAGTGCTTTTCCCAGTATCCCAGAAATATTAGTGTTACGTGCAGTCACAGATCACTGTTTTTTTCTGTTTATTGTCAACATTTGCCTACCCACGATGATGTTAAGAGGGCAGAATACATTGTCATATTTGTTATTGCAGATTCTGAATTAGGACAGAAACACATTACAGCAAAGCCAGAAAGAGTTACTTGTTTTTCTATTTCTATTTATATAAACCTCTTCCTGTCTGGAATTTATGCTATCTTCTGTTTCTTACATTTTCCTGAAATAGACAAAATATGAATCATGAAAAATGAGCACCTGTCACGAAAGCAGTTTAAGACAAGTCATATTTTAGAGGACTAGCAGATAATAGCCATCATAAATTAAACTAGGTAAGGAAAACTTTGTTTTGTTTGCTTATACTGTATACAGAGACACACAGCTAGAGGATCTGTGCTGAAAAATATTTTTTTTAAAAATAGATTGCCTCCCCTTTTTAAAAGGCTATCTATGGGAACTAAGGTCCATTAGGGCAAAGAACTCAAACAAAGAGATGTTCTAAGGAGCTGCTTTGCAGATTATTTTTTTACCTACTGGAATTAGCATAACACTTTGATAGAAAATCTGAATCCTGCTGCTGAGATAAAATGAAATTGCCTAGCCATCTCAAGGGAGGAGATTTGTTCTTTGAAATCAAACTAACAATGGTAGTAGCTACCCATTATTCCAAACATCATAAAATGATTATGCAACTACTTTACTGAGGATTTCAGTCAGCCACTCATGGTCCTTGAATATCCCACAAAAATCATTTGCAGATGCAGGGCTGCTAACTCTGGGGATTTGCACCGCATTAACTAGTCCAGATTAAGTTCTGTGGAGAATATGAACAGAATCTGTACATAAAGAAGACAGAATTTCTAACTCTGTAGGTAAAGCTGTCAATTATCCTTAACTGATTTAGAAAAATCATGAAACAGTGGAATGGTAGGTAGGTGGCTTGAGCTGAAGATAGTCCCATTAGATATGAATTCTCTGAGGTGCCTGTTGGTATCTCCAAGTTCCAGAACCTCTTTAACAGGCTGGCTCTCAGTCCCCTTGAAAACAGAGTTGAAATATTGCCAAAAATTAAGCTATTAAATTCAAATTTTTATTTAAATAAACTGGTCTGGTTTTCACAAGCTCCAGTAGAAAATCAATGAAAAAATCCTGGCAAAACCAAAAAGCAAGAAAAAAAAGAAAACATTTTATTACAATTCACTGTTTATCTTCATAGCCTGATGTAGACAGGTCTGTAATATTTTTCTCAGATTGCTCTTTTTCAGGCATTGAAGCCTCATGTGAATAACTGTGTAACTTCATAACTATAATAAGATCTTTCCTAAGAGAAACAGGCACATGAGAAACTATCTCACAGACTGAAAACTGATCACTCCAATCCAGCAACCAAGAAGATGCTCAATGCATATAGTATAGTTAAAGTTACAACTCCCCAGTTTAAAATTAATCCAAGATTAATTCCAAAGACTAATGCATTCTTCTTTGCCAAGAGCTAGGTGGGTATTAACTCTGGAACAGTTGCTAGTGAATAAGGAATTAAGGCTGTTGTAAAGCTAGTATAGTTATATAAGACTGTTTCATCTTCATCATTTTTCAGATGAATTTGCTTTGAGAACTGAGTCCTTTTACTAAATGCCCTTATTAATCATAGAAGTTTTTTTTATCCCTTATCAGACATCTCTCAGGTTTTCTGTATTTAAAAGCATCACTCAGGCTTCAGTCACTTTAGCTTTCTCAGAATTTAGATCTTATATAGGATTACTGCCCTACCATGAGAGCAAACCAGTCTATATTTAAAAAAAACAACCCTTGTTCCAAGAAAAATTTCTTTTTCTGTTTTATTTTGTCCATATATAAATCAGTAAAAATTAAAACTCTGGCAAAATATTGATGTCAGGAGAGACCTTAAAAGTGAGATCAGTATTTCTGAGTTTATCATCATCTCACTCAAACGTCTTTACAGCAACTGCCAATGATGGAAATAATGGAGGTTAAAATGCCACATTTTCCCACTCTAGGTAGGTTCTCTGGAGTTCAGGGTGAAAATGAAGTTGCTTTACAACCAGAAATGCTCATATGCATTATTTTTTTCTATTTAACAATGTGTGAATAATTAAAAATGGCAGGACTTCAGCCAGAGCTGCACCCAATCTTACCAGCCTGGTATCTACCTCCACGATGCTGGAAGCATGATTAAGACCAGTGCAATAAAACTGGACTTCATATGTGGCTATTTCACAGAGCTCTTAAGACAGTCGTAGCAAACCTAGATGGTAAAGGTGCTATTTCTACAGCCAAATCCTAGCTATCTTATGCATCACTTCAGTGGCCTATTCAGTGTCACCGAACCACAACAGCAATCAGAGATCTTCATACAAATGCAACGAAATGCCATGACAGGTTGTCATCACTGTCTTTTGGCATTTTTTAATAAATCGTCACTAGTCTTCCTATTTGCTATACAAATCAAAAAGAACTGATACTGACTTTTCACCCACATTAGTAATATTAAATATCATGTAAACTAAGAATTGGATCATTTGTCCCAAAGGTTATCTGTTGTTTTTAACTATATGAGTTGGTCAAACAAAAGGTCTTATGTCAATTAATACATACATGCAATCCTTTCCTACTTATTCCGAATAAAGTTACAACAATGTTACTAAAATAAATATTTACAGCACTACTACAAATATTTGCTACTAAATTTTGTAGCTAGTGTACTGATAGGATGTATTTACCCCTCAGGCCGGAGCACTTCATGAAAATAAAGTTTGGGTGTCTCTATTACAAACCTGCAAAATGGAGAGCTGTTCCACAATGCCCAGGAGAAATACATTTTGCAAGTGAACTTAACAGTTGTTGAGATGTAACCTGCCCTTATCGGTAAAGACAAAGAGTAATTTCACTGACAGCAATTATCTGCAGAACACTGAATTACTTTTTCTTCAGTGCACAAAGAGTCATGTGGTCACGGGTGGAGAAGGAAGAAGGCAGGGAAAAAGAGTTTCTGATCAGGGAGTTAGGGCCTTTCTGGAGAGCAGGCCAAGTAGTGGGATAGGGCCACGGCTCAAAGATGAAATGGGAAGAGTTTAACATTGCTTCTTTGAATATGCAGTCCTCCTAAAGAAACACACACTCCAACCTGAGTGAGACCTAACTGAGCCAGTAAGCTGCATCAGGCAGCTGGGTTCCCAGAGAACAGATGCAGAGGCCTGCCTTGCCAATGAGAGAGGTTGCAGACACCACACCAGGAATGCACGAGAAGTGTCAAAGAGAGAATTTCATGCAAAATGTAACAGATGTGCATTTTCACATGAGTCAATGCTGACACATCCATTCTTTCCCAGACAAATTATAACTTACTTAGGAGTAAATTACAAGCATTTTGAACGCAGGGACTAATGATAGAATAGGAGAACATTTGCAATTAAAGAACCCATTCTCCATTTGCACATAAGCTTTAAAAATCATACTTCCACAGCATAAAAGCATTAATCTTCCTGAAGAAGTGAAATTTCATTTTATAGCCAGGAGATCTTAAAGAATAATTACACAAAGAACTAAATGAAAGTCCAGACATATGCATGGTGTCACTCTTCTGGAGTTGGTAAAACTCCTTTGACCTGAAATGCTTCTTACCATATTCTAGGTTCTGCCACACAGGCGTATCAATAAAAGACGCATTTTGCATATATCCACAAAGTCAGTGGACAACAAGTGTGTTAACTGGTCTGTAAGTCTTTCAGATTGTAATCGAACTGTCTAGTGTAATGAATGAAGGATAGCGTA
The DNA here is from genome assembly GCF_000699105.1 of Pygoscelis adeliae. Lineage (NCBI taxonomy): Eukaryota > Metazoa > Chordata > Aves > Sphenisciformes > Spheniscidae > Pygoscelis > Pygoscelis adeliae. The sequence goes on from NW_008824471.1 coordinate 474,725, forward strand.
ATGTGCATTCAGTTTGCATTTGTTTATTCAGCCTGTCAGCCTGGTTTTGGTTCACTTAATGTTAAAGAATTGTTTGCAGGCAGATTTCTCTATTAATGTCCATATAGTTTCTTTCCAGTTTAACTTTCAAATGCTTAGCACTCCTTCAGGCACAAGACTCATTATGGTGCTAGACTAATAATTTAAGTGCTTTTCTTCCTGTCATTATTCTATCCAAATAACTAACTGGAATACTTTTAGAATGCCATGCATAAGATTAGTCATAGTCTTATATGCATGACTGTTTTCTCCTCAAAGTAGCTTAGTGTCTTCACTAAGTTTAAGCATGAAACATCAGCCAACTGCTACTAAAATTTGCTTTGAACAACAATCTTACCAAGTTCTTCAATATCTGAGAAAAAGAGGGAGAACCGTTTTTTCACTCCAAAGCATTCACTCAAAATGTTTTTCCATGCAATGAATGTTATTCCACTGTGTGATTTATTCCACATAAGCACATAGCAAATTCAACCATAAGTAAATGTTTGTAAACAAATATTCTGCAATTAAACATATGCAGACACATGTATGTTTAGTAATTATATTTCTGGAGTCTCAATTTGCTCTATGTCAACAGAAATTCCACTAAAACTGAAATATGTGGCCATTTTATCCTTTGAACATGAACCAAATCTCACCAAAGTCAAGAGAAAGCTTCTGTGGGCTTTCAATCATTCTCCTGAACTTTAATTGAGTTTGTAGAGATTCATTTGGGGCTTACAGGATAGAAATCTATCGCTCCTGCCCTAAAATGCACATGTCCCTAGAGCAATACAAATTTTCTGCACATTCACAGTTCTGATCTTCCAGACAAATATTATATTGTCTGGCAGTTTTTATGTACAGAAATAAAAGAGTGGAGACAGTTTTATTGCATGAACAACCTTACTGAGAAGCCTAAGAATGGACCGGGATTCTTTCCCTCTCAGTAAATACTGCCACAACTGAACATCCAGCAGCTCCATATTTGCAAGCATTCAATTAAGGATTCTGCTTTGTACCAATTTAAAAAGCACATACCTAAGAAAAAAAAAAACACAACCCAAAACATAGAGTACCCTTTGCTTAAAAACTTTGGTTATTGCTTAATTACTGGTTTTGACAAGTTTTAGGTGATAAAAATGAATGGAAAAAATGTTTGTATATGTCTACCTGTCTATGTATCTATCTATATTCATATCTATAAATTGGTTCTAGCTTACACTTCAAATCAGTGACTGAGATTTCTAAACAGGAGGTCTAGATTCCCAGTCTCCATTATTTCTAATGAAATAAGGCATCTGGGTGATTAGGTCATACTCTTATCTCTACAGAAACAATCACACGCTTCTCCCTAACAGCATGGATTATGAAGTCAATGAACGAAGTGTTTCCTTTGAATTTCTGAAGAAATTTGCTCTCTATGGACTCCTATGTCACAAGTCCTGTCAATTAGGACAGTATCCAGGAATGCTTGGAGTTCATCAAATTGTACGTGAGGTTCAGGTTATTCAGAGTCTTCTGCAAATACATGATGAAGGGAGAGCAGTTTCTAACAATGTTTCATCTCTCACCCTCCCTAAACAGAGCTTCAGAATTTCAGACTTCTCTCTCTGTTCCTGGACAAGTATAAAAGAAGGAAGTTCAGCCCTGACACAGATGTGTCATTAAATCAAAACTCCACAAGAAAGATCTTCCAGAGTGAATGAGCTGGTTCCTACGTGGCCGAGTAAATCCATAGTTCACATGATTGCTACAGGTGGAGCAGTTTAACATGGAGGAGGTTGGGTGCCAACTTCACAGACAATTATCATGTTCTTCCCTCCCAGAAAAGGTCAGGGTGCACTCTAAAATCATCCAACAAAGAGGTATGAGACACCACTCCCTTTATCCTGAAATAGAAAAGATCTTATATTTGATAAGTCCCTTTGGTCAGAAGAAGTTGGCAGAATACATGGCTATCTTAGACCATGCACTGAGTTTCATCCTTTACAGGAAGAGTGCCTGTGGTTCATGATGATTGAGGCGCACAACTTGGAACTTGCCAGCTTGTTGTGGTTTAACCTCAGTCGGCAACTGAGTACCACACAGCCGCTCTCTCACTCCTCTCCCCCGCCCCCCGGTGGGGTGGGGGAGAGAATTGGAGGAGTAGAAGTGAGAAAAACTCGTGGGTTGAGATAAAAACAGTTTAATAATTGAAATATAATAATAATAACAATAATAATACACAAAACAGGTGATGCCCAATGCAATTGCTCACCACCTGCCAACCAATGCCCAGCCAGTCCCCGAGCAGCGCCCCCCCCGGCCAGCTTTCCCCCAGTTTATATACTGAGCATGACGTCACATGGTATGGAATATCCCTGTGGCCAGTTTGGGTCAGCTGTCCTGGCTGTGCCCCCTCCCAGCTCTTTGTGCACCTCCAGCCTTCTCAGTCGGTAGAGCATGGGAAGCTGACAAGTCCTTGACTAGTGTAAGCACTATCTAGTAACAACTAAAACATCGGTGTGTTATCAACATTGTTCTCATCCTAAATCCAAACCACAGCACTGTACTAGCTACTAGGAAGGAAATTAACTCTATCCCTGCCAAAACCAGGACACAGCTCCAGGGAAAACACAGAAGGAAAATAAGAAAAAAGAAGAAAAACAAGAACAACTGCCCCCTAAAAGAAACATAAATAAGTGTAAGACTTCCTTAAATAAGAAAGAAGAGGACAAAAGCTGTAGAAGTGTAGGCCGTTGCCTGTGTAAGCCACAGAGGAAATATTCCAAATTATCCAGAACACTGAAAGGAGCTGGAGGCTTTGGACCTGCACCCTGACATTTTATACCACGTATACTTCACAGGAGGGAAGTAAAATACAAATATGTGTCCATAGGTACTACAAAGGCTAGAAATTGATATGAATGCTTGTACACATATGCTACTAACAAGATAAATGCAAACATGGATTATCACTTGAAGAAAAAAATGTTCACACCTGATAAGGATGTTGAGAAAATAACTGGACTGGAAAATGTGCATCTACTGTTAAAACATCTGTGATTGACAGGTCATGCTGAAACCTGGATGAAAAATTCCAAGAATGCTTCATGTTAATGTTTTGTTATATGACACTGTTACCACTGACTACATGGAAGCACCAGGATTAGCAACTCAGCATGGTGCTAAGTATATTATACTGCTAGGAATGACACCTCTGTGTAGTACAATGACCCGATGCCTGGTTTTGCAAGAACAGAAATACTACTCAATACAATTAGCAAAAGGAAGCCTAAAAAGAAGAAGGGCAATAAGCCCAGAAGGGAACCTGAATGTGTCAGTGGGAATGGGCTCAAGATTCTGCAACTGGAGTTGTTAAAAAGTTAGGGACCAACAGGTGTATTACCTTATTCTTAACTAAATACATAGTGTCCTTGTTCCTACAATTGGACTCAGATAAAAATATTTAAGCAATGATTTCTTCTATGACTATAGCTGCCAACACATTTGGTCCCTGCCATATATTCCAAAGCAAGTTGTGGGTGAATCCGTACAGCCCCCTCTTAGTATTCTTAGTAACGTCGCCTGGATAACAACGGCTGGCAAGGTAAGAGTGTGAGTGTAAACAGTGTGTGTGACTATAATACCCAAATGTGTCTGTTCTCAGATGAGGTTTGCCCCTAAACTCATATTACTAATGAGGAAATTCACAATTACAGGTTGCTTAAAACAACCATCAGCCAGATTGAACAGAAATCGGGGGATTACAAAAGAAGGATGAATATTTGTAACAGTGGGGAGAGACATGTGAACAAAGCAGTTGTCAAAACTTGGTTTTGAGTCAGAAGTCATCACGCCTGCATTGCATTCTCCATGTAGGCCTGACAGAATCCAGTCATTCCCGTTAGATGCTGTGAGCAGCCTGCAGTCAGATAATGGACAGACAATACAGGGTGCAATAAGTAGACACCCATAACTCAGGTGTGCATATGTGTATCTGCAGTGTGCCCTTTCACCAGGGTGTGTGTTAGGGGATTGTAGGAAGTGGCACAGGTTCACATAAAGCTGGAGTACCCACATCTCCAACAGGAGGTCTGTGTAAATAGGGGAACCTGCACTCCCGTGGGGCTAGGTTCACATCACAGTGAATTGTGGCAGAGATTAGAACTTTCCAGGATTCAATATAGAAGAGGGTTTAGAAAATTGTACCTGTATTTTAATATTTTGTTAGTATTTAGTATTGTGGTTTATTTATTGCATTCCTGATACTGATCTTGAAGATATAGTTCACCAATTGTTCGTTAATCATGTGTTGCTAATAAATCAGTAAACTGCTTCAGTTCTTATTTAAAACACGTGAGTAGAGCATTTTTTCGCTGCAACAAAATTTAGGCGCTATTGCTATCATTCTGTCTTCATAGTATTTCTAACATAAATGATTGCAAAGTGCAGAACAGAGACTCAGGCCAAATGTTTTTGAGCAGCAGCAGAATCTTGTTCCAGACTTGCTGGTGTCTTATTAGGAGTCCTGAATGGCAAAGAACGTAAGGGATTTTAAAGAACTTATCATTCCAGAGAACTGGGGAAAGCAACTAAATCTTTACAAGTTGGCAAGTTCAGTAAAAGTAAAAAACTGGAAAAAACTGCTACTGTTAACGTGATGATACCTGAACCTGATATGCCATCTTTAGTTATAAATGGCAAAGTACTTCACAGAACCAGTTGATTTCACAATTTTTTTTAAGCATGGAACACAACATAAATGTGGGATTGTTTCAGTCTGCTATAAAACATACTAATGTAACATCTAGCAGAAAATTTGTCATTATTTCTTGTTCTTTGTTCCAAAAACAAGACCAGAAGACACATAAATTCAGGAAATCAAGTGAACTGATTAATCAAGTCAGTCATTCTGCTCATTGTTACAGAAGTGGAATAAATATGTTGCACTAGTACTTCCCTTGATGCTCATATCTGCAGCAGCACACAATGGCTATTTTTGTGATTAGATAAGTACATTTCCTAAGAGCCAGTGAAAGTGTCAGAATGCAAGAAGTATGTTGACTAGCTGCTGTCAGTTGCAAGGTTTAGTAGATCTCTAATCAGTTACTAATTAATTATATATTGGAATACTAATAAGTACACTATGTTTTAGACATTTATGGAACTCCTCATCCCTTTCTTGTGTAGACACATAGAAATAATTTTAATTGATAGTTTGAACTCTGCTACTAATTGACTTGATGGAACCTGATGAAAACTTTTGTGATTAACTTCATATGCAAGCCACAGTAACTGAGCTGTGCTGAGCTGTTCATTCAGGCCTGGATGAATATTATAAACTTAATGCATACTTGGGCAAAAACATTATAAACAAAACATATGCTCAGGCAAAAAAATTTAGACCCCCACTAGGAATTTTGCTGGTGACTGAATTAAAAGAAGCACAGTATTCTATCTGTGGCTAATGCATTACTTGGTACAACTCTACAAAGTAGTTGAGCGTAAGAGAAAGGTTTCTATTTGCGTGGCCAGCAGGTCGAGGGAGGTGATTCTGCCCCTCTACTCTGCTCTGGTGAGACCCCACCTGGAGTTCTATGTGCAGCTCTGGAGCCCTCAGCATAAGAAAGACACGGACCTGTTGGAGCGGGTCCAGAGGAGGGGCACAAAAATGATCGAGTGATGGAACACCTCTCCTATGAAGAAAGGCTGAGAGAGTTGGGGCTGTTCAGCCTGGAGAAGAGAAGGCTCTGGGGAGACCTTATTGCAGCCTTTCACTACTTAAAGGGGGCTTATAAAAAAGATGGTGGCAAACTTTTTAGCAGGGCCTGTTGCGACAGGACAAGGGGGAATGGCTTTAAACTAAGAGAGGGTAGATTTAAATTAGATATAACGAAGAAATTTTTTACGCTGAGGGTGGTGAAGCACTGGCACAGGTTGCCCAGAGAGGTGGTGGATGCCCCATCCCTGGAAACATTCAAGGTCAGGTTGGACGGGGCTCTGAGCAACCTGCTCTAGTTGAAGATGTCCCTGCCCACGGCAGGGGTGTTGGACTAGATGACCTTTAGAGGTCCCTTCCAACCCAAACTATTCTATGATTCTATGACTGTATGATTCTATGATTCCTGGAACAGAGAGTGTATGTGTGTAACAGTTCCTTATTATGAAAGACAGTGGAGATAAAAAGAACAATTAGGAATAGAAAGACATTCAATTAAATAAGACAGATTAAATATTTGTAAAACATTTACATGATGACCAACTTAAATGTGAGGCTTTATACAAAACCTTCATACAATCAAGAGCTTGTGCAGCTTACATAATATTTTATACAACCTTGCTACTATGAAACACACAGAAAAAAGGCAACCATAAAAAACAAACCTTTTTACTCCTTATCATAACATGAAACAGTGATTTTCTGCTGCACCGACCTTTCGCTTATTCCATCTGCTCCATTATACCTGCAAATATGGAACCAGCACTGGGAGAAAGGCTTGCTCAGTCACCAAAATGCACCTAAATTCGATGTAAAATAGCGAGACAAGAAGAAATATATAAAAGAGTTGTGCAAGAATAAAAATGATTAGCATACAGCCTTGATCCAAAATAGTCCTGGTCAGCAAGGGAATTTCCAGAACACCTGACTGCACCTGATGATGGTGATATCTTCAGCAAGGGAAAAACTGACAAAACTCAGCCTGCTGATCCTTGTACCCTTTGTACTGTCAATCACTAACGTTAATGGTCCATCATGCCCTACCTTTACACAACTACATTCAAAAATAAGTATGATGTCATTTAGTTGTTTTGTTTGTTTGCTGTATTTTGAGGGTTAAATAACAAAATATCACTTCAGAGTGGTAAAGTCAAATATACGATTTTCTAACCAAAGTGATACTGAAAGCGTCATCGTAGAAAAAAATCCTCTTATGATCACAGTATATTATGTGCAATGCAAAAAAACCCCATTGTTTTGAAGAGGATTTGGAGATGACCAATTCTAAAAGGCAGAATTGGAGCTTAAAGAGAACAAGTACATGCTGTCAGTTAGATGCGACATTGGCAAGGAGCATCTCTTTGCTTGCTTATATTCTTCCCGTATAACTCTTATATTGACTTCTAGTGATGTGTCTAGAGCTATTTGCCTAAGAGACGTTGTGGGATCATTAGGACAGAACAGTATAAGCAGATGAATGGTAGTGACAAAATGTTGGTGTTGCCGTGAAAATCATTGTTAAAATGTGTTTCCTCACACTTGTCATTGCAGGAGTCTGTACGAATCAACAATAATAGACTTTTCCTGAAAATTTTTAGTGTGGAGTACCACACAGAAGGAGGAAGGCATGTACTATGTATTCTTGCATAATTTATCAAAAGATTATTTGTTATAAAGAATAAGATGAAAAGAGAATGAGTGAGAATGACTGCAAATCCCATCCCAACCTTGAGTATAGGGATGAGGAGGCTGGAGTTCATAGGGCAAAACTGAATAGAAAAAAGGACTGGTTTTGTACGTCACATCATCCACTTTTTATTTTTCTGAGTGTTAGGAAATCACCGCCTGTTCTGTCAAAGACAGCAAGGTATTATCTAGAATTGGAAGGAGAAACTGAAATAATGCACAACTTGGGAGAAGAAATACTGTTCCATTATCATGACACTTAGCTGACATTCCCACAGAAGGAAGCTCAGAGTAGTTTAATAAGATGCTTTCAGAGCAGCAGGTAGGTTCTGTGTCAAATAAATATAGAGGTTGTATATTTTGGACACGCTTTTCCCCGTTTCTCTTTCCTTTTGGGAGAGTACTGGTTCTTTTGACTCCATTCTTAGAATATTCACGTCAGAGGCACCTGACTTTTTCTCAAGGTGAAGCAACCCAGTTCTCCCTCTTGTTCCTGTCCCAGGGGAATAAATGAGGTCAGCATCTCACTGGAAATGGGATTCAGAGTTTGCAGAATATTTCCTGTGTTTAAGAGATATTACAGAAAATTATTAAACAGAAAGGATAGATGAGACATGACTCCTTTTGCTGTCGATTTCTCTTCTTACTCTCTCATGGCAAACAAACAATTATTTTTACAAATAAATTCCTGAGTTGCAATTTGTTGTCCTGATCCCACATTTCAGATGTCTGAAATGAATTTTCACCTGATGTCATCTGACAAGGTTAGTGAGACTACCCACAGGGATAAGAAGCTGCCCTTAACAATTCATCTGCAAGTCTTGAATCTGTATTTGGAAACATCTGAAACCAAACAGAAAAAAATATAGTACTAAAGATTTGCTCCATTTGCTGCCTATCTCTCAGCAACAGCATGGTAAATTGTGCTAAGCACCTTCAAATTCTACCGATACAGAGGGGAACTCCAAATGAAAACCTGTGAAAGCTTCATTAAAAATTAGGGAGGGCATTGGAAGAGGATAATCCATAGGTAAGAACCTGCAAAATCTAGTTTAAAAAAAAAAACAAAAAAAAACAAAAAACCACCAAAATTACTGAAAATCACAACAAGCTGACCACCAAAGGGTTTATGATAAAACTTGCATAACAGGCATCTGCAAATCAATTTTTTGTCTCATTCACACTGCAGGCTGACTAGCTGAGCAGCAGAGATGGACACTTACTGCTTGTGCACCTTCCTTACCAATCTTAATTCTCCTTTATTCCCTGATTAGAAAAAAATAGTTATACTGAAGTATTCAGCCATTTTCATTGATTTTGCTTCTTGATTGCAAGATATGTTGCTGAAGAAATATTTTGAGCACCCATGTCAAGGTCACCCAATCCTTGAGCACCCAAACAATCAGGTCAAGAAATGCATAAGTAGGGCTTGGGATGCTGTAAATTTTCACAAGAAAAATGCATCTTCAACTATGTCTTGTTTAGTGTTATGGTTTGTAATAGAATGTATCATTGAGCATTATTACTTCAAAGCACTTCAAAGCACAAAGTGCTTCTAATGAACCTTTTTATTCTTTCAGAAGACGAGCTGTTTTCTCCATAATAAATCAAATGTTCCTGACAGATGTGTGTGCTAATTATAACAGCTTGCTTTAAACCAGACAACCACCATCAACAACAGAGGCTTCACCTGATGAGCAAGCAATCTGCAAGTGTGGAGAATGAATCACAACAAACAGAAAAGAAATAATGGTGGACAGTAGATGCTCGAATATTGGTCCCATCAGCATGGCTACTTAGATGACATTAATACTCTTAGCAAAACAACAGACAAAGTTTATTAGAGGTATCTGTTTATGACGCCTGGAACAGATCCGTCCTTCAGATCCTACAACAAATTTAGGATCTGTTCACATCAGAATATAAAAGAAGAGATAAAGTACAGGCATACAAGTACTACAGTACAGAAAGAGGTCAGTCTTGGAGAAGGAAGTCTGCTGTTAAGATAGCAATGTTAAAGGGACAATAAAATAAAACTTCATAATGTATCACCTGGCAAACTGAGGTGACAGCAACATATATATTCAAAAGACAGCAAAATTATCAGATACCGTCAGCAGAGAAGAATAAAGGGAAAGGTCAGAGCAAAATAAGATTCTAAGTCAGGCTACCTACAAGAGTGACTCATTGCAGATTCTACTGTTTTTAAAATTAGGACTGAGACATCTAGTACCCAGCTGCCAGCATCGCATTGCCCTCTGCTGCAGGGGGCCATAGGGCAGGGCAGGGATCCACAGCAACTTCTGTGCAGCCGGCTGGAGCCCTAGTGCTGGGAGAGTAAAGCAGGAGGAGAGTCTGAGGGACCTCCACAAAATCACCAGGCTCACAGACTGTGTGGTATGAGCCACAAATATGAAATCGAGCACTTGTTTCGTTATCACAGGACCTCGCTAATGTTCCCAGAAAAGAAAAATTCCATGAACAGCCGCTCAGTTTTTCCTGGGAGGGCAGGGCATCCCTGTCCTAAGTCCTCCCCCTATCCAATTAGTAGATTCAAACTGACCAGAGTGGAAAAAATGTCAGCTTCACCGCATTAAACAGAAACATTCAGATGCCTTTCCACACAGTTGTCCTTGCAGCTCTTTCACCTGGAAAAGCTATGTTCGGTGCAACTCACCCTCAGGTTCCACCAGAGAGATCACAACCAAGACAGATTCTCTTACATAAATAAATAAAAGACATCATTGCACCACGCTGCATATATATTTCTTTGTCCAACAGGTCACTGTCTGTACTACCAACTGCATCTCTTAGATTTGTTAGTACTGTAATATTAGCTGCTGGCAGTCAGAGAGTGGGTTGAAACACCACCCTCTCCATCCTGTTACTGAGAAGGGAAGTAAGCTATTACACAGCACAGGGACTCTCTATCTGCCACAGACAAACATGTTCTCTAAGAACAAAACTTCAAGAAGAAATCTAGAAGTAGCACGGGGAAAGCTGATTAAAAGATGGCAAAGAAGAAATTAGTTAGGAAGCAAAAGCAGGGAAGAGATGAAAGAACAGGTAGTGAAATGGGTACCAAATTCTAAAAGGAAACAAGTTTGGGAAACAGAAATGACTGTGGCTAAGTCCATCTATCATCCACAGCGTTTCCCTGTTATCCCTCCCATTGCTTCATGCCCTCCCAGACCTAGTTTCCATTATTTACAGCTGGAAATGCTAAGTAACAAATATAAATGCTGTTCACACATTTGTAGTGAGAAATGACTCTAATATTGCCCAGGCCATGATAAAAGAAGGGACCAGCATGCCTATGAATATGTTTCTGAGGAAATAAGGTTTCAGTGTGCCATACACTTCAAACTCTGGACTATACTTCATGCAGTAGTGATCAAAAAAACCATATTTTTTTAGATTCTGTACAATACATATTTTTTGGAATTGCTCAGATAACAGCAGAACAAAACCACTGTTCTCAGCACTGGGCTGGTTTTGAAAAAAGTGCCCCCAGAGGGCTTGAATAGCAAGTTCATTGAAGCTGAACACAGTTCCACAGCTGGAAGAAGAGAGGCCTATCTGTTTTCCTGCTCTCCTCTGGGTACACAGTTTTTTGTAGGCATATTCATTTAATGAATAAACAAAATATTGCTGAAGGAAACCTAGAGGGAGGGCCAGGGAGAGGAAAGGAGGGGGACAGAGAGAGTAGCATTGTCACAGAGATATGCTGGAGGTCATGATCATATTTTTTAGCTTCGTTTTGCTAACATTCATATGGGATATCTACAATACTGATTCAACTCCTTCACCTGTCTGATTCAGAAAGCTATGAGATGAAGGAATGTGCCTGAAGTAGGTGAAACTTTAATATGAGTTTTTCTCCCTCTCACAAACACATACATAGACAACTAAATTCCACATTAAATGTTTTATATAATAACTTATTCCAGGGAAAAATAAATATTACCAGATGTACATGCAACAGACGTGATTTTGAATAAATGAATATTCATATAATGACTATTCATAGTGCAGTTTTTATTCCAATGCAAACTAAAAAAGCTATTGAAAACTTGAGTATTTTTTACACAGTAAAGTCAGCATCTTCTAATCTCAAGAGAGCAAGTAAATCATCAAAAAGCAGTAAAAATTATGACAGAGATAAAAGGAAAATTTTGTGTGAGCCGTGTTTATACCAGTACCAGATTTATATTAAGATTTTTTTTAAAGAACAGCTAAATAAAGCAAGGCAATCTCAAAAAATGACAGTAGAAAACAAACAATCAAAATACAATGAGGCACAAAACGCAATTTGTTATATACGAAACAGTGGAATCAGTTTGTCAACAACAAAGCCCTGCAGCCATCAATTACCTGCCAAAATTTCAAGCTGGATTCACTGAAAAATAAAAAAAAAAACCCAAGCCCTGTGTCTTTTGAAGGTTTTGAGCCTTGCCTCTCTCACCTTTGAGAGGGACCAAACTATTATCCAGAACTAGAGCATTCTGATCTTATTCTAGATTTTGAGTCTGTAAGACAATGGGCCCCAAAATACTCTATGAATCTTCCTAATGAAGTCCCAGTCTAGTTAGGCAAAAGAATCCAGCATTTGGAGCCCATTTGTATTCACTGTTGTGAATTATCATACTAGAAAGAAATACAGTCTGTTATAATACACAACACAATAAATGAGTTATTACTAATGAGTGCAATGTAAATGCTGACCAAACTCATTCTGGGCACTTAACTTTCCCACTTGTTCTACTGGAAATAGTGAAGCTGCTTCCCTTTTCATAGTACTTTATCCAATCTAAACAGAATGAGAACGACAGTATATCAAAAAGAAAATGTAAGGTTATATTTAAGGGCAAGTAGTTACCTGAGCAGTTGAACCTAGAATTGCAGAGTTCTGATGTATTTCTCTTTCACAGTTCCGTTCTCTGCTGTTTAGAAAGGTGTGAGATCCGGCTGAAACTTTCCTTGTAGTAGGAAAATTCATAAATCTCTCCCCATGTAGCGACTTTGTTATAGAGCCCAGGTTAGCAACTCATGCTTTTCCTACCTTGCATGCACTTACTGGCTTCCATTGTCCAGCCACCTAGTCTAATAAAATGCTAACGAAATGAAGTCTCATAAAAAGAAACTACCAGTGTTAAATTTGGTATAAATGCCCAGTAATTTCAGAAGATCTAGGATGAGGACTGAAAGACTGACAAATGGAAAGCATGATATTTATATCCTGTTACTTTTTGAAACTACTTTCAAAAAAGAACCCCCCAAAACCAGTTTTTTTTAAAGCAGGCATTCCCATGTAAACATATCCAAGAAAAAAAGTATATTTAATGATTTGCTATGGCTGTGTTCTGACGTTAGTTAAAGCAGTACAGCTGTTCCTTGCTCCTGATAATCAGACTGTTTCTAGTTGTTCAATCTAGTTGTGCCCTTCATATATCCATGTCATACAGGTCAGTCTATCCAGACTAAAACAGAATCATATTTGTTGCACGGTTTTCATATAAAGAAATATCGGGGGATTAGCTTAATATTTCATAGTTAGAAAGAATGCCCATAGGTCTGTATTTCCACATCTGTTTTAGTGAGGTCTATTACAGCAGCAACAGAAACTTTCAAATAATATAAATTGCTGGGATGGGATGAAAAATTCCCATTGCATCCTACAGAATCTCCCTCTTCATCTTCTAATGTCACTGTCTAATGGCAGTGCCGTTAGTTTGTTTCGGCAATAATGAAACTTGGCGAACAAAACCTTCAAACTTGTCTGTGAAATTCTCACCGAGATAAAGCAGAACTGTACACCTGAGACTCACTGGGCTGACCAGTGCAGAAGGACATCTCTCTGATGTGCGGAATCAAACTTCACAACTCAAAAGAGTTATAAAGCAGGTATGTTTATTATGGCGCCGGGTGCAAGGGGGATAGCTCCTCCTAGCTTGCATCAACTGTCCCTTATATGGTTCTGCGGTGTACATATTCATCACCATAGGCTGGGTTAGTACAACTAGTTCTAAGAAAAGGCGGGGATATTTTAATTATTTCCAGGAACCTATTATCATAGGCTCCCTCCTCCTGGCGCAGGCGTACTGCCGTCTGGTGGTTGTCTATTGGGGTCTTTTGGAGGAAGATGCACAGTCTTCTTCACCGTGTACCTTCACCTTTGGCCCAGAATGCTGAGTTGGCTGAGCTTCAGACCGCAAGGCTGGTTTCAACCAGATGGTCGCTGAGTGTATACATTCAAGTTTCTGTTATCTACCCAACTTCTGTAACTTCTGCTAACAATACGGTTACAGTGTCTTTGCCAAACATTCTATTATGCTTGCAACAGCATCTATGCTATCGGAGTTGCTAGCTACAATAGTTTATGCTAACAATTACCCATTTGTTCCCTAATTCACTCTGCATACGGGCAGTTTCGAGGCTGTGAATACTACACCACACGGCTGGACTAAATTACTATTAAGTGCCTTCTGCTAGCAGAATAATGTGCTCTGAGGTCTTTCTGCAAGCCACTTCCTTTTTCTAGTGAGTAATGCCTTCAAAAAGTGGATTTCCCTCTTTTTTTGTTGTTTGTAAAACGGTATACTTTATGCATCCACAAAAAGTGTAAAATATTTTCTAGAGGTTTCCCACATGTGCTGTATAGTACTGTATGATATATTCAGGCTTATTTTTCTGAAATATTTCCTGTGACCCTTCAGAATTAGTTTACAGACCTCTACAAGTCCATAAAAAACTACTTATCTGAAACACTGTGGACATTTTCAGATAATGCATGTGATGAAAGGGTTAACTGCTGAGCCTAGACTGCCAGATATCAAACCTGAAGAAGGGACGTCAGCAGGGTCCCCTAAGGAGAAGATGAATAAACAGTTACTCATGTTTGGCAAGTGAGGGGGAACATCTGGACCTCAGAAGGTCACGTGTTAATGGCCAGACTGCACAGTCAGCACAACACAGGATGCCTAAGAATACTTCAAAGGAACTGAACATGATTGGAGAGGACTAAAGTGTGTCTGTGTGCTATTGGATAATTATGCTTAGCATTTTATTTCAAGCTGTATATAAACTCCTAGAAAATCCCTATGGATACCTTCCTTCCCTTATGGTGGTGGCGAGGGCATGTCATGATCACGAAATAAACCTTTTCTAATTCTACCCTTGCATCCCTTTCCTCCTTGGTCAACAAATGTCCCAAATCGCTTTTGCGACAAAATATCAAATAATTTTTTAAAAGCCTATATTCTGTAACTTCTCTTCAGACTGCAGTGACTATCGTAGCTCCAAGTGTAAGCAGTAATCCCCATTTGCAAGTAGATGGCACATTATCACAGCATATTTATAAGAAAGATATACTTGAAACATATGTCTCAATCACAGAGTAAGAAGTCTGAGATCATTCTTTACTGCAAATTAACTGTAGCTCAGTTTTGTATAGTTCAAAGATACATTTTAACAGTGCTAGCAGTTACTACTAGAGTAGTTATGCTTAGTATATTAGTATACTAAGTACTATTGCACCTCTGTTGCCGAGAATTTTACAAATGACACAATTTGAACACTGAGCTGAAAGTAAATGAACCCTTCCTCCTTTTACACTGTAAAGTAAAATCAGGATTAACTTCATTAAATACATAACAATCAGGAATGCATAATCAAAGATCTTACTCCCCATCACATTGTTTAACTCACAGAAAAACTAGAAGATTTCAAAATACTGCTGCTGCATCTCGGTAACATCTGTTACATTTCAGTTACACTAACTTAAAACATTGGTTTTTTTTCTAACTAGACACCAATCAATGTGTGCAAGAACAATTGCAACGGTTGTTCCATCAATTATTTGAAACAGAGGAAAGAAACTGGAAGGAGAAAATACATTAAAAATATCAAGAACCAGTCTTATTTATAAAGCAGAGTCACTGTAAATGTCAAAAATGCCAGTACATTTGCTGGAGTTAAGGAAAACTTTGGTGCAACAGTGAATGTTTCCACCTTTACAGATGCTTTCCTACAGCTTTCCTGAGTGGGAATATCCTTCAGTATGGTATCTTTTGAACTTTGACTTAAACTGATTCTTGTAGATTTAGTTTTCTCTGACATTCCATTAGCTAATCACATAAAGACAAAGGTCTCTTCGTCATAGTTAAAGATCCATAATTATCTCACATCTTTTTTCTCTGCCCCTCCTAAAAAAGATTTTTATAACCCACCCAAAGTAAGCAGGATTAGTCTGTCATTTGGCAGCCATAATGAACACAGTCCCAGTGGTCTAGTTTGGACTAACTCCTATTTCAACTTTTCCCTTTAATAAGGGCTTTCAAATTAATATTATTAAAGGTGTAGGAAATCATTTCCTTGTCGGGCACCAATTAGACCATTGAAAAACCTTCACTGTACATCATATTTTTGGATAACTCCAAGATGGTCTGCATTAAAAATGAAAATATCTGTGCCACAGACCATATAGAGTGTGATTGGATAAGTAACCTCTCCATTTTTTATTGTATTTTAAACATTCTTCTCTTTATAGGATATGCTATACTAAAATAAATTCCAGATCTAAAATGATATATATACACTTCCATGTATGTATATTTAAAAAACCCACCACACTGTACAATCAATATACCAGAAACACCTAATTAAGACAGGAAGTATTAAGACAGTTCCCTAGCTTGATGTAGAACACTTCACAGTCACTGTACTAAAGGTAAGTCCATTATTCCGTTCATGGTTTCCTGCATTCCACATAATTTGTTTCCACATTATACTTCATGACCTAGTAGTTCAATATTTAATTATATTCTTCACGTAGGCATGTGATATTATGACACCATAACCTTTTTTATGATGGTTTTCAAAATGATTAATTAGGGATGGATGTTGCAAGATACTTCATAACCTCAGCCCTCTCTAAAGTTAATGGAAAGAAGGAGTCTTGCATCTCGCAGAAAGGAGTCCAAGGCAATGATTTCTTTGCTAAATGAAGTAGTCAAAAAGACAATGAAGAGCAGAGTAGAAGAAACAGACATTGACACTAGCTGCAAGAGAATACCCTTCATTTCACTATTCCTACTCAGTCACTGGACTTTGAAGAGCTCATATTTGGCTAACAAGAAAAAAACAGCCAAGCTGGTAAGCATAAATAAAAATATACATACACATAAGTTAAGTTGTATAAACTGGGAATAAGTTTGTAAGTCTGCTTTCTTCTTTCTCAGTTTATTATTTCCTTTTGGGGTTATATACATCATAAGATCAAAAAGGATCATTTTTATTATTATTATTATTATTATTACTACTATTATTACTATTATTATTATTATTTTCCACTATTAAAATAATTCTCCCTAGCTGAAAGGTATGTTTATGTCCTGCTTAATCTCTTTAACTTCCAGCTATTTGCTCTGACATGGCTTTGGGCCACCTCCTTTGCACCTGTTATTTTATCTCTGCACAAGTTCTCGCCCAGAGTAACTTGGACAAATTTCAATCTTTCTTTTGATAAACTAAGCAGACAAAGCTCCAAATTGCCCATTGTGAAACACTCCTATGATCCTAGGAGCACATCAGATTTATTTCTGTATTCACTACAGTTTTTAAAAAATCCGTATTAAAATTTGGAAACAAGAACCAGATGAAGTTTTCTATCACCAAAGCCGCATACAGAAGTAAGATCACTTCCTTCCTTTTATTTTCTCTACCTCTGTGTTCTATCTTGTGTTTTCGCCACTAGAGCATACGGGAGAGCTCAGAGAGTTGTTTGTTCCTTTTGAATTCATAGATCCTTTCAGAGTCACAGTTTCCCTGTGCTTCATGCTTAGACAGATACTATAGCATTTCATACTACAAAACCAAGTCTCTTTGAGTGGGATCTGTTGAAAAGCTCCAGACTGGTGTTTGTAACAAGAAATATAGTATAATAGAAGAAGTCATATAGATAATTACCTCTCCTCTCTGTCATCACTGAAAAGCTTTCTGTGCCTTCCATTATCCTGTCATTACTGTTTTCTTGTGCCTTCTTTGCTCCTATAAAAGATAACTCAACGGGAAAGGATGGATACAACCAGGATGTTGACAAAGAAGGGATGCATAGCTTTTCTCTTGCGCCATGTGATGAAGACCACATGCAGTTCCAGACGGTGTTAACAGCAAAGATCGTTGGGCTATAGCTTTCTAACTCCCCCTGCCCACTCCCATAAATACGTACCTGCTTTAACAGTTGGTACACAGTAAATAATTTCCTTCTTATAAAAATAAGCAACTGGGGAAACTTGAGCAAGAGATAGATTCAGTGAGTCATCTATGATCACACATGATGCTTGATCAAAGGTCAAACACTACACTGCTGAATACCCATGATCAAGTAGTTACGTTATGTAATCCTAACCCATAAACAGCATTTGTGTGTTATTGTAAGACAAAATGACCACCACATAAATAAGAGGTCATGATCCTCACCTAGCCATTTGTACAGAATTACTGAGAAAGTGAAGACCATATCTTTCTATTGCACCGGAACAGATTTCTTTTAACCTATCTCACTTTTAATGAATGTATATGTATGCTAGACTGGGGTAGTTCAGCAGTTTCCCCTGGGCTTTTGTTTTATTGCCTAACTGTTCTTAAAAGTTTAAGATACAAACGAGCATCCCAATGCAGTTATTCTGCCTGTGATAGAAGATAGCATCATAAGGCAGAAATTTGCTATTTCCACTTGGAAATTTAACTGTAATATTCTTCCAGTAAATCAGTTGTATTATAAAGGGAAATGACATGCTACTGGTTTATTGCGAACAGCATTGATGATTAAAAAGGCTATTCTGCCTGTTTCTACCTTATTCTGTGGAACAGAGAACTGTAACTCCTTCATACATCCGTTTAGTCTGTCTTTAGAAGGATGACACTGGTGCTTACCACCTTTGTTCTTTCAGATCTGTTATTGAAAACACATTTGTAAGAACCTGAAGCATTGCTACATCCTAATGGGATTCTGGCTGTCGCACAATGAAACTCCATCTATTGTTTCAGAAATCATGCTGGCTTGGACAAAAAGATTCCTGTGTTCAAAAGTGGCACTAAAAAACCAGCCAAAGCTGAAAACAGGATTTACCAAATTTATAGCCAGGGTTTGGTGAAGCACTTCAGAATCTGCTGACCTTTAGAGAATGTTTTGATGATGTGCTTAAGTGCCTACTGAATCAGAATCAATGTTAACATATATTCCCAAGGGTAAGGGAAAAGAGACAAAGAGAATTTTTACATGTGTCTTGTGACTTCC
>NW_008824471.1:493502-495048 GCF_000699105.1 Pygoscelis adeliae
GGTTAAACATTGGAACAGGCTGCCCAGGGAAGTGGTTGAGTCACCATCCCTGCAGGTATTTAAAAGACGGGTAGATGAGGCGCTTAGGGACATGGTTTAGTGGGCATGGTGGTGTTGGGTTGACGGTTGGACTCGATGATCTTGGAGGTCTCTTCCAACCTTAATGATTCTATGATTCTATGATCCTATGTATTGACATATAGTGAAGCATCCTTACTACTCGGCTGAAGTATGTGTTTGTTTGCCCTCTGTTCTCTCTTCCGGTGCTTAATGTTGAATAGGTCCTGTTTTCGTCACTGAGCCAAATCTCCTGACTTCATTTGAAATGGTAGACAAGTCACAGCCCCTTCATTTAGGAGATAATGAGTGTTTGGGCCAGGGTAGTTGGACAAGGTCAGTTCTAGTAGAGTTGGGAATAGAGCCCAGATTCTTATTATGACAGACAAATGTTTTATTCTATCAGTTTTTCCCAACTAGCTCCCAGGATGAACATCTCAGAATTCTGTGTTTGGGATGGATAAAATGGAGCTTTTCCAATGAATTCTCTTAAAAAAGGCAATAAAACAGGAAACAAAGAAATGCACACAGTGGTCCAGATTCCTGATAGTATTGGGTGGTTAACACAGAATCGAAAACAAGAGAAGTGCCAAAATACTCCTAAATGTATGGTTTAAGAGAGATTTAGACTAAAACTTACTAATAGCTTGAGAATTTTAACACTCTTCGTTTTTACCCTATATCATTTTCTTTACTGGGGGGAAAAAAAAAAGCAGAATCCAAAAATCCTTGTCTAGCTTCGAAAGAATATATGCAACCCAGGAGCCCAAATACCGTGGTTATCTCTGGTGATGTGTAAGCAGCCAGAACTGGAGCGTTTTACTTCTATTAACTCATGGAATGACTGTACAAAACATGTGTTTGAGCTGAAACTCTGAAAACCCCAAATACAGGTTTTATAATTGGGTTCATAAACTTGCAATTTAGGAAACTAAAATTTCAGAAGCCAAACCAAGTTTAAAAAAAATCACACCAAATAATATAAAATTAAGCAATCAAAATATAACAAATCCCAAATTTTCTTATGCAAAGAAAAATACCGCACTGGAGGCTGTAACCACAAGTATAGTTGGAAATAGTTAACCTGAGATCCTTTCCAGTCTTACATCTTAAGAAAGGACAGTCTTGTGACTAACGCACTGGCCAGAAAGCTATGTTTTATCCCAAACTTTCTGTATAACATTGCTCAACTTGGAACACAAAGGTCCTTTTTTTCAAAATTTCTGAACATTTACAACTACAGAAAGAGGAGCAGGAGATGCTCTAAAGACTCTCAAGTTGCATAAGCACAGGCAAAAATTAGCAATTTTCTGTCTCTTCTTTAAGTCCTTATCTGTACTGCAGAAATAATAACTCACTGTTTCAGAGATGTGTTGTAAAGCATTAATATTTGTTTCATACTTCACTGTGATTAATTCAGATTAAAAATGCTGTTCTTTAGCAATGATAAACCTGTACGTGACCAAAAGCAAATTTTAAATCAGTTATC
>NW_008824471.1:495074-511695 GCF_000699105.1 Pygoscelis adeliae
AAAAACCCAGCCAGATGAGAGGCTAGGTGTCCTGACATGACCTCATAAGCAGTGGGATGCCAAGACCCTCCCAGAAGACACAGAACTCAGTAAGAACAAGCCTTGACCTGTGTAAATTAACTGGTAACTTAAACACTCAAAGCAACAGGCCCAAGCACATAGTTAAGAGAATCACTTGCTCTAAACTGACTTTTTTTCTTTGAGCCTCTGTGCCAAAGCAAACAATTAAGATTGCTACCTTAATTTCCCCATTGAGAGTTAAACTAGTAAATATTTGCTAAAGGATTCAGAGAGAAATGTACCACAAAGGGAGTGCTCGTTTACCTGGTTTCCATCTTGTTTATGTGAACAACGAGGCCTCGGTATGCAGTTTGTGAGGCTGCGCATCGTAGCCCTTTATCCAGAGAATGCAAATATGCTCCCTAGCTTCCCAAGGCTTGGAGAGACAGTAAGTTTTATTCCCAGTGGTTATGCCTGCTTCTGCTTCAGGTGATATCAGCATCCATTCATTTTATGACTTCCAAGAGGGTAGGTTAAGGAAGGAAAATAGAAACAATGATAATCAAAAAAAGAAGGATTCATGCTGGGATATTTCTCAGTGATACCAAGTGGGTGTGACTGTTTCTGCGCTGGACTCTTCTACCTATGACAAGTTAGGGGGTGTTAGGGTAATACTGCTGTAACTTGGTAATGCTCAGGGTGCTTATATTCTGAAACAGCCTCCAAGTGGTTAGAGTAGGCACTTGATAATTGCTCCGGAGGAAGGAAAATTAAACTCCATATTTTCTGCTTTTGCTACCTACTATTGTCTGTACTCCCTCTTTAGCTTTAGAATTCTTATCTATTATACTCAGATACCTACATTTAAATTACAATTTTATATGTATTTAAATATCGACATGGAATTAATCATAGAATACATAATTTTCTATTAGTTTGATGCTGGTTGAAATATTCCTAATAATATAGATTTGTACTTCTGAAATAACACAGTTACTGTCAAACTACATGACCACAAAAAGCATCCTGACACATAGACTCTTTTAGCCCCTAACACGAGGGGGAATGGAAGGTGTCCAGCACCTTGCCTGACTGAGGAGGAATGAAGTCCGCCCTCCCTATGGCTTGAAGCTGACAAAACAGCACTAAGACACAAGACCTTTCTAGAAGATCTTTAATCTGGCAATTGAAAGAAGTCTCTCATTTTGTTTCCTGCAAAAGTGGCCACTTTTCACTTTTACATCATCACTTTAAAAAACTGAAGAGCTAAAAACAAATTCTCAGTTCCACTGAAAATGGAAATATTCTGCCAGGCGTCTTTTTTATTTGGTAAACAGATAACATGTAACCTATAATTACACTAGTAGAATATTAGCTAATAAAGAATGTAATAAATATATTTCTGTAAAAAGGTCTGAACCATGGAGATGATAGGTACAAAATAAAAGGTGTACTCTATTCAGTAGTATGCACAGTCTTACTATAAACCTGGAGAAAATAATTAATAGAGATGCGATTAGCTAAAGGAATCATCTTTTCTTTGCTCATGAAAGCAACTAAATACTAGAAAAGTGACAGAACAGAAAAGCTAGAAAGATCAAAAATGTTTCATTAGTTCAGATCAGGTCTTACAGTAATGTAAAACATTTCACACCTTTAATAAAAAACTTTATGTCAAAGAGCATTGCCTACCTCTGGCAACCTGCATGTAAGCAGCAGTGAAAGCAGTGGTAAATAACCCACTGTGTGCCTCAGCACTACAGCCAACTGGCCACAGGTGCACCGCAGCACCTCTGCAATGCTCTCCTGCCCACCATGAGTCTACACCTCCAGCTCTTCCCACTAGTTTGGGATCGGTTGCAGCATAAAGGTCACAGCTGTTTACACTGTGCACACGTATAGAAAGTGACCTTCTAGGAAACCGATGTTATACAGTCTCTGCAGACCAGATATTATATTTAGTATTAATAATGTTTCTGCATCCCTGTCTCAAAGCAATATTCTGGCATATACCACTATTTCAAGAAATCAGGGACTGGACAGTCTTTAAAAATAATCTACATGAAAAATATAAGTTTGTGAACTTCTACATTTTTCTCTTTTAACCTCTTGAACGAGAAGGTCTGATTTTTTTCCCAGTTTTTGCCTCTTGGATCTTATATTAGAACTCTATATTAGATTCTTTCGTCTCTTTGTTTTCCTTTTTGTGTCCTACCACGATAACTTCCCCAGAGGGCTTCACCTATGACTCCAGAAGAAAGGTGGTCCATACTCTCATTTTACAGAGGAAAATAGGATCACAGGTCTCAGATCACACAGCAGGCCAGTGGTAGAGCTAGAAATAGAATCCACATTTCCCGAGCCACAGACTACTACTTCATATGGACTCTTAAAATATGATACAGTAGGGAAATGCTTACAAGCACAACTACAAGGAAAATAATTTGAGACCCTAACACTCAAAGGGAAGGAAAAAACCATGCAGCAAGAGTTAAACAGGTAAAACAGCAAGAGTCCTCAGACAACACAGACAGCAAATTAGACACAAGCAGGCAAGAACATACGAAGTACAGATTGTCTCTGATTTCGTACTGAAACCAATCTCAATAAGAAGGCCTTTGTCTTTTGTTATTAAGGATCTTTTGCAACTGCAGATAGAAAAATGAGAGGAGGTTGAGAATAGCAAAGGTCATTACATTTGTTTCAATAGAAGGAATTCAACAACACAGCTGAAATGATCACTAACCAGAAATCTAGATATGAGGAAATACTAAAGCAACTAAGAATGTTTACATTAAATGAATAATTAAAAGGAAGCATAATGACTATTTATAAAAATTATGATAAACCTGCTATGAAAGAGGGAAAATATCAGTGTGGTACAGAGAGGAATATGTCTAGGAGTAAAAGGATTAAATAAGATAAAGAATATTTAAATATTCATGTCAGAAACAGATTTCTAATGTTCAGACCTCTTAGGCAGTGTAAGTCTCTGAAAGGAAGGAGTAGAGTTTCACTGCATGAGTCTTTTAGCTGGAATATTAAATTAATTTTAAAATGGTCCTGCAAAATAACCTAGCAGATATACTCTATTTTTGCTACCCCCTTAGCGTAATGAATGCTACAGTAGCATTTATTTCTTCTTGCAAAATACATCCTGCAGATACAGCAACGACATTTTTTCTCTTCACTGAGTAAGGGTATTAAATTACTTACATATCTAAAGTGCACAATCTTTTACGGTGAAAGACAGCAAAATAATAGTGTATGGGGAATAAAAACAAACCTGTCATACCAGGATTTTCTACCTTAGGCACAGCCCTTTGGTATGGCTGTTTCTAGAAGCTAAGGTGCCATGGGATATAATAGGATTTCCTTGTGGTAACACCACTAGATTTGGCAATGGAGAGTCGCAAATATGACAGATCTTTCTCAGCAGCTACCCTATGGCTTCTAGCTTCACTAAGAAGACTCAGACTGTTGCCAGGTGGGCTTTTGGCACAAAAGCAGTAAGTGCACACCAGTTGAATGCTTGGCTCTGTATTTCTGGTTCTAATCTGTAAATGGATGGTACAGTTCCTCAAAAAGTAAACAACAAATACAAGATATTATCTTTAGTGTGTATTTCAGGTGCTTAAATATTTAAAATCATTTATGGCTCCATTTTCTTAGTAATCACTTAATAAATATGTTCCTGTGTGGGTTTCTAGCTCACCAGTCTTTCTGTGGACCAGCTACGTAGCTTGCATGTTACCGCAACGGATAATAATATAACTCTGCTTAAAACACTGGTTTATGGCACCTTAAAGCTCTGGAGATACAGTTATACTATTGAGACTCAGCTGAGACACTGTGGAGGAATACTTAGTGAATAATGTGCACAATGCAAGCACCTGTAATGCAATCAGTGGAGCGAGATGAGGAAGCTACATAACCTCTTCCTAGGTAGCACATTGTGTAACATTCCCTATTTAACTGCAACCTTATGTTATCCTATCCTGCCATTTCATTACCATCCTATAACAAACCTATTTCTTTTCGTGAAAACAAATTACACCACAGTTTTAAGAAGGAATCCAGTGGATTTTGTCATGACACCAAATTTTCCAGTGTGAAACCCCAGCTTGGATTAGTGGATTAGCTATATGCTTTAATTATTTCCCTACTCGGTGAAGCTGAGGGTTCATAAAATGACTCCACAAAGTAAGAAAAATTCCCATTCTGTTACAGCATCAGGAGTCACTGTGGGCCATCTTTTCTAGTCTTACCCAAGTCCATTTCAGAGAACAGTATTACCTCAATTAAATGGAGAGATTTAGGGTTCTATTTACTTCATTTCTTTGAATACCAAATAGACTTTCACTGCTACGGTAGCTGCATTTTTGTGTCCCCTGTGTGGCATGAACATTCATATCCCATGTCATTCACCTTTTGGGGCACAGACAGCCCCAAATCAATCTAAAACTCCTAAAGCTTTCCAGTGAATTTCATTCTCATCATTAAAGTAAAGGACAAATTTGTGCCCTCATACTCATGTAGTGAAAGATTAATAACAACTTCACCCCAGGATTACAGGTTAATTTTAATATAACGATCTATTTAAAATTTTCCCTCAATTGTCACATATTTAATACATCTGTTGAAAGAAACAATCATTAGAATAATTATTTTGGGTATTCCATTACTCACAAATTTTATTATTCAAGAGTCGTGAGATAGCAGATTCACTTACAGAAGGTTAATTAACTAAAATGCTCCTTTTACAAAACCGTTCCCAACTCATGGGCAGCTACCCAGAATGGAAATATTTATTGTAAGTTTTCATTTAATTGTATAGTACAGGAAAGGCAGATATGGATGACAGCTTGCCATAGAAAACTATTATTCCATTACTTGTTTAGCTAGCAGACTTAAAGAGAATTATCAGTGTAACTCAAGGTACATGCGTAGCTTCACATTACTACCTGATGGTGTTCCAAACCACGGATACCTATGTCATCCTAAGTACTTCTAGGCATGGCATTCTATTATTTCTGTCACATCTTGCATTAAGTCCATCTTAAACAGGACTCCAAGAGTTTGATTTTACTTGCAGGTATTCATAGAAAAATCTAATGATTAACCAACCTTTTTTCCATAGTAGCTTTTCTTACCAGTAGCAAGAACACCTATTATTCTGTAACTATTACTATTACCTATTCTTATTTCCATCTGTTTTCTGTTCTGACTGCTATCAGGAGATAAACTCAGAGGGAACAGCTAAGAGGATTAGTCACGAGATACAGAGGTTTTTATCAGTAGGACCCTGGGTTCTGCCTATTCAGTGACCTACAGAAAATAAGTTTGTCTCAGTTCAGACTCCAGGGGACAAGCATTCTCACTGCAAAAAACAATGCTACAATTCTTTTTGATTTGCCGCCTCACCTGTAGGTTTCAGAGAGCATGAGTTTTAGAAGGAAAAAGGCATCAAGCTAACTTCCCCAAGTCCCTGAAGATCTAAGACATGAAAAATTGTTAGTGCAACTTTAAAGAAAGCTTGCAATACACTTGCCTCAACTGTTCTTTTTCTTTACGGTATCCATGAGTACTAATTCTGTCATTCATTTTTTAAGAATGCAGGATGTAGTATTCAAAAAGGTATCATAAGTATTGGCATGAAAATTGTGTACAAAAAGTGACTATAAACCTGGTTGGTAATCCATACAATCAGCTGTTTAATCCTTCTACAGATCAAAATGTAGATTTACACGTGTAACAGTGACTCCAAATGGTGATAAGCAGGCAGCCTCCCCCCAGACTCTCATTCAAACCAAAGCTTTCTTGGTTTGGTTTTTTTTTTTGTCTTTCTTTTCATTTCAAGTTAGTTATTCAAGTTATTCAAGAGAAAGCGGTACAATTCTTTTAGTATATGAGCAGTCCACTCAGTCATACACACATTTGAATCCTGGAACAGAGAAGCAAATAAGTTCTTTGCTGTGGCTCACGGTTTATACTGAAGGGGTAAATAGTGCCTCTATGACAAACCAGAAATGGGACAATAGTTGTCAAGGCAATCATTTATATTCTGCTGTGAACAAATTCAGAGCCAGCCACTGTTTATTAAAAGCTGAAAGTGTGCAATCCATCCCTGCTTGCACCAATGCTTGCTGAAGCTGCTAGGGGTTAATATGTTATTTTTGGAGACAAGATATTTCTCTTCCATTTAAATGAGTTTTTCTATCAGATATTTAGTAGCAGAAAGAGACAAGAAACCACTTTAAGGAACATATCTAGAATATGAGGCAGAGTATTCCTAGCCGATTTAAGGTAAGAATTCTTGTACTTCTGGGTATCTTTTCTTCCTACAGACTAACCCACATCAAATGGAATCAAGTGAGGTGGGAAATCACCAAGAATGAGACACCTAGTTACAGGGTCCAGTCCTGAATCACTGCTAAAAACATGGAACGGTGTCTGGAGATAGTAACCTCTCATTTCCCACTGCAATTTTAAGTCATTTTTCATTTAAAACAAGCAACAATGGAAAAACCATGGTTTTCTGGAATCAAGGAGCTGCCTTTTCTCATTTTTTTAATGTTAGCTGAAGCCAAGCATACTTTAACAGCTGTAAGAGACAGAAGAGAGGTCACATTTGTGACCTGCAACCAGATGGATAAAACAAGTGGTGAAGCAAGGCTGGTCCATATGACTGCACAGGATGCTAGCTGAAGTATCTCGTGTCACTTCCCAAATAGGTTAAACAATGTGCTTGCAATCCTTTAAAATGTGTCTGCAAAGTGATATAGTTTTAGGTGAATGCAGTAAGTGGTTAAAGAAGTAGGCACACCAATTTTACTCTTCTAGTGAACGGTTAGGGGAGGAAATGGAGCCGGGGAGGAAATGGAGCCAGGGATTCATTGGACCTGTTAAAAGACAAGGATGATGCACTGACATGTTAAAATTGCTATTCACTAAGCTAATGATCAGCTCATGGTCACCCGATGCTCTTTTCAGTTTTATTGCTGTTGTTAAATCTACTAGTTATGTTTTGGGTTGTTGGGTGGTGGTGGTGGGGTTCATATAAATTGGATACACACTTTCTTTTGTGGTGACTGTCCTTCAATTGCATCACTAAGTAGTATGTTTAACATATTACCTCTCAAATTCTTTCTAATTGACAGCAAGAGTGAACTAGTGAATCCACATACCTATATGCTGGATCACAGGACAGGACAGCAGGATTCTTCCCTCCCTCTGGAAACTTGTCTCACTGCTACAATATTCCTTAATAAGCGCATTTGGTATTCCTTAGTAAGACCATTCTTTCTGAGTGACATATTAATACACAACAGATTTCACATTTTGATTGCTTTCCCCTCACCATTTTTTCTCAGTATGGTAGCTTATATTACCTTAATGATATTTGTTTTTCAGCTGCCTCAAACAAGTCCCAGACTCTTGAATATGTTCTGCAGGGACTCCCCCAATAAGCTTTCCATGTAGAAATCTGCTGTTGAACAAGAGACATTTTACAAGGAGTGAGGGAAGGGCAGCACTGAAAGAGGAATTCCCAGGCAAAATGACTGTATATAACCATTCTTCTAAAAACTAGATTAGGGTAATAAGACATGCAACGAGTACTCAGTGCAGAACTAGTCTTCTCCTCTTCTTGCATCTCAAAAGACAGCAGACAAATCTATGCCTTCAGTCATCATCACAGTTCTGGATCTGTCTTGGATATGAAATCCCCAGAGAAGATTGCAGTTTGTGTTCACTGACTGGAGCTATTTTGCTGGAAGCAAGCAAATAGCCTGCAATTCACAGCCAGAAGCAAAACCAGCTGGTAAAATTCCACATAGCCACATTCTTCTGAAGGTGCAGGCTCTGTTGTTTCAGGATTTATTTTTTTTTTTCTGTTCTGCATTCTGTACCCTCTCAATGCAAAGGAATAGCGCTGATCTCTGAGAAAAAAGAACAAGATTACCTGAAGTAATTGTAACTATGTATTCAACACTGAAAAATGAAATTACAGGAAAACTGAAATAGGCAGAGGTAGTTTTAGATTCTTTACAGCTTTCTAACTATTCTGTATGCCATTCTTTCAGAATTCTCAAATACCAACGTACTTCGCAATTGACTGCCAACGTAGCCTGTAAATCTCCTGCAGTGAGCAAAGAATATTTGTGCAACGGAGAGATAGGAGAAATACTGGCTGTGCCTACCACCAGAAGAAAAAGAAAGCCTTTTAAATTATTGACATTTTAAAAGCTGGCAAGTTTTCCACAGAGGAATGGCTTCTGTGTTCACAGAACAAGTTACTTTACTTACAGAGGCTTACATCCACTGGAGCCCTGTGTTCAACCACTGACAGTAGTTTTCAAAACTTTCTCTTGAATATACACTCTAAGGTAGGTAATAGCATCAAAATATATTGTAGATAGAGGGTTCACTGTCTTATCAATATGATGAAGGCAAACATTCATTGTTCTCTATTTTTTCAGAGGACCCAACACTTTAACTATAAAGCATTTCTGTTATTTCAAGTGAAAAGCAGGAAGATTTTAATTTCTCATTTTGAAACTGTGCATGCATTCAACATATTTGCCATATCTTGTAAGGATGAAAATTTTCACTACAGTTTTCAGCTGTCCAAAACCTTGTTCTAGGTCTCAAAAATACAGGTTAATGCATGGCCATAGTCTAGTCACAGAGTATGTGTTCTCCTGACTGAAATTCCTCATTCTAGGGAGCTTTTTTTTTTCGATAAATATGTACTTCTGCTTTGTTTCTGACTATGTTGCAAGTTTCTAGTTTTGAAGTTCTGTGGTTTGAGCTTGGAGGCTGTGGGGGTTTTTGTATTATTTGGGTTTGTTTTTGTCAGGGATGGCCTCTTTTCAGTTATGGTATGGAGATTTCAGTTCATATACATTTTGTGCAGCTATAGCTTCAGGATAGACAATACAATAGTATAACATTACTGTTAACATTACCAGTTGCAAAGTGTTAACTACAACTAGTATATTTAAAATGAAATAAAGCTGAGAAAAACAACAGTTTATTTAGTACTTAGTGAGCCGAACAATTGAAGCTACCATAAAAATAACACTTCTTTTGTTTATAAAAGTACAAAAGATCATGTGTCCTTAAAACCTATTACATTTTTATGCTTGTTGAAAATAAGCTCTGTCAGATGTGTAGAAAAACTCTCCTACAAATTTTGAAGCATACAGGAAACGTGCAATGGTATGAGTAACTAATATAGTGAAGTATCCACATGAGAATAGAGAACCTTTCTCTTTGGCAGGAACCAAGACAGCTATAACTCTTTGTCATCAGCTTTGAATGGTATTAAAATCTGTAAACAAAACTCCCTCCAAAAACAAAATAAGCTGAATCAAACTGTAACACATTTTAGGAAATGAAAGAAACTCCGTTCAGGTGAAAAATAGGTCAACCAGAGGGCCCACAGAACCAGCCTGCAGCAGGATCCTCAGACTGCGTACAGCTGCCCTCGGGTTTGACTGATCCAGTTCTAGCTTGTACTTCCCTTCTTTGCAATATGCCCCTCACATTTGTTCCCTGACAGCCTCACCTTTGTTCCACAGCAACTTCAGTCTCCCCATCCTTCCATCCACAAAGCTGTGGAAACCATTTGCTGCTCATTTTACCCATTCTGCTTATGTAGTGTGCCTTTTAGTCTAAGCAGATGGTATCTCCTTCAAGACAGGAACCCTAACCTATTCTCTGCTTTGCAAAAAGCTCAGGCACTGGAGGGATTTGAGTGGAGGAGGAAGGAGCCCTAACATGGCTTTGGTTTCTTAAAGGAAGATGTGGTGAGTACTCCTGCCTTATGTTCTGGCCACACAGCTGCTGCAGTCCTTCCATTTATATTAGGGCTGTATCTCCATTGAATACCTAATACCACACAGGCATGTTCCTGATCAGCCCTTGAGTACTACAGTAAGAAGCGCAGTTATAAATATGCTTCCATATAAAATGATACTTCAACTCCATGTTGTAAAATCACAGTGCAAGTAAAAGGCAAGAAAATTACTGAAGCACATCTAGAAAATGTTTCTTCCCCTACTGAGAGATTCCCTGGGGCTGCCATAAACACTGACTTGACTAAGGTTCATGTAAAGTATTGACTTTTTAAAATTGAAGTGAAGGAACATCACCATCATCATCATCAAGTGCACTGGCACTTGCTTTCATTCAGAAAACCCAGAATGCTCAGCACTTGCATGAGATAGTAATGGTAATAAAATATTTTGCAAAGGGGCCAAACGGGAACTCTGTTGGCCAGACTATTTAACTTTTAAATGAAAGTTAATTGGAACAAGACTGGTCCTTTTATAATGTCTCATGGAAGGATACTTCCTTACTGTGTGGTGCCCTCCCGTTCAGCTTCCAGCAAACCCTGTCAATAAACTTCAGCCAGCTAGTCTGCTGTAGTCTGGGAAAACAATCCTGCCCGCAACGGCTTTCATGACTTCTAGCTTTCTCCATTGTTCAGCTTTCCTTTCTTTGCCAACCATAGGGGAGGGCAAGGCCTCTCCAATTACATCCAAGCTTTTCTGGCAGTACGTTCCAGTCTACCCCTTACATTTCCTTCATAGGCTTTTTGCATACTATGCTGGTTCTGTACACATACTACCCAATGAGTCCTCAAGGAATACTTACAGACTAGATGAATAGTACTACTAACCTTGTTAATGGCTGGAAGAAAATGGGACAAAGAGGTTCTGAGTTCACAGTGACTCAGAGCCAAAATTAAAACTACCCTTTCTCTCAGTGTCCTCTTTTCTCCGGATTACACTAACTAGAACTAATGGCAAAGGAAGTTCTAGTAAAGGAGGTTCAAAACCTACCCTACACTTAAGAATAACACATAAAATTTCACCACATCTCAGAAGAATTATGACATTCTGAATTTGGCTGTATTCTGCATATGTCTAGATTCCAATTTTTTTTTTAAGTGAAAATAGCTACTTCAAAATATTTTCAAGCATTTGTAATAAAATTATTTGACACAATTAAAAATCTTTATTCCTAATGTAAAAATTTTAAAATATTTTGGCAGCATCTTCCAGCACAGGAAATATTTAGGCTATTTTACCAATGTCTTGAATTACTTCATCTTCCAGAAGATACTGTAATATTTAAAACACAATACAATAGTATGCAATACCACTAGGAAAAATCCGAGACTAGAATAGGGTAGAATGGCAGAACAGGATTCTGGTTGCAAAGACAAGCTCTAGAAATCTGTCCGCTGACTCAAAACTTGCAGGTGCTTCTTCTGTGCCTATTTCTGAGCTAAACTCCTCCAAAGGTCCATCATTTCAGTAATACTGATAGTTCACTATACAGCTTTGTAAGAATAAAAATCAGTGTGTGGCAGCTTGTAAGAAGAAGCTGGCCTAGATCTCAGGCTTTTTACAGCACAATGTTAAACCTATGTCCAGAGCCAGCACCTGATTTCAGACACCACTTAAACAGAGGTCCAGCACATTTTATAAGAAGTTTAATTAGTTTGTCACCAGACAGAATCCGCTCTTTCATGCACTGCAGGACTGAATCACAAATGCTGGAGTTGGCTAGAATTTAGAAGGTATAAAATGGTAAATCATTTAAAACAAGAATAGTAAAAAGATATCTAAAAGTGAAAATAAGCCGTTTCACTTCCAGCTGTGCAACATCACACACCGATTTGGGACATGTGGGTTCCCGGTAAGTAGATTCAATCAGCTGGAAGAATGCCAGGAAAGAATCCTGGAACTGAATTACAAACTGGAAGAAATGGGAAAGAATCCCAGATTTATCTCCATCTCTCACTGCTATCTTATCATTCAATTAAAAAAATTTTTAATAAAACACTATATATATGAGACCATATAAACCTCTGGAACTTTCTTAACTTCAAAAGGAACAGGTATTTCTAGAAAAGGTGAAATATTTTTTTAGCATTTAGGCAAAAAGTTCAGGGCCAATCTGAGAACTGGCTATAGCTATGGGATGATAACCGGTTATAGCTCATGATACACATCTTTTTACTGACTCCCCTGTTCTAAAGAACCTAAGTGGCCGCTGGCTGCTGCCACTTAATATCCATTCATCCCCTTTAAAACCATTCATACTCCCTGAGGTAACTCAGTGTCTGGAGAACTGATTTGTCATAGTAAGGAGCAAAGACCTGAGTCTGCTCCATGGGGAAATCTGAGGATCTTTCTATGTCAAGCTTCTTAGCAGTAATATTTTACATCATTTGTTGCAAAAATCTTATGTTGGTCCTAAGTACAATGTGACCCTTGATGCATCTAATTCCACTGAGAAAACAATCTTATTCTTCTGACAGAAAACATCTCTGGGGCTTTCTGACGATGCAGGAAACTGCTTTTAAAAGAAGCATATATTTATTAAACCACTTAATGATCTAAACTGTCCAAAGAAATATTAGCTTTACCATCTAAAGGCAGCAAAGGAAACAAATTATTTAAATGCAAGCCACACAGATGGCCTTGATGCTGCAGTCAGGCAGAACATGAAATCACTGATGAAATGTGGAGGTAGGTCTCACATTCAAGGGTAGTGCCTCTTCAGAATGGATTATTGTTACTGTAACTTTTTAATAACTAAAAATATATCTTAGGCTATAGGAGGAAAAAGACCTTGTTCCATTGTACAACATGCTGGTTTTAATAACAACAGAGACTGAAAATTCACTACTAATAATCCACCCATCTTCCGCCCTCCAAACATAGATGGTCTATTTGCTATAAAAGACTCTTAATAAATTATCTTTGCAGACTTTTTTCTAATATTTAATCAGTTTATATTAAAAACTATTTAATAATACTCTACTAGGACCTAATAAAAGGCACTACATATTAAGCATATGATAGTATCATAAGTTAGTAGCTTGTTTCAGAAGTCAGCAAACAATTAATTCTTTAAATTTAACCTTTAAAAGCTGTTTCAACAGGATTTGTCTTATTACTTACTGTCTGAAAACCAAACTCTTCATAGGGAAATATGAGAATTTTCTGGCTTAGACTTAAACAGTTTAAGTACAATTGCAACTCTCTCTCTTTACTTGCACATCCTCACAGGTGTTATTCTAAAACTGTTGCACTCTAAACAATGCATTTATACATCCATACATGTTCAAAATAATAGCCTATTTTTTATTTAAATTCAGAAAGGGGGTGAACTAGGGACTAAAGACATCAACAAACTGAGTCAAAATTGGACATAAAGCTGCAAGTCTACTGTAACATCTGTTAGAGAAAATTAAACACAGAAAAGTGAAAAGGCATAAAATAATTTAGATGAATGCTGCTGCCAAAAAAATAACTGACATGTGATGGGTCTTTCGTCATAATTTCACCTGGTCTTAGTGGGAAGTTTATCCAGCACTTCCTAGAGCAAACATATAGTAAAATTTAATCCTCCTGCAGAAAGGTCATAAAGGTCTATGACAACTCAGCCTCAAAGTGTCTTAAGTGATATAATTATTTTATCACTTAAGAATAAGTTGACACAAGATCCTATTAAGGACAGGCTATCTAGTTAAAAGTAACATCAACAAAATCTCAAAAACCATGCCAACTATGAGATCAAAGTTTGAAGGTGACATCCTTGTACATAGATCCTTTCAAATTATAGTTCATCCACAGATCATGGAAACAACATAGATGCACAGATTTCAGAACCAGCCTGAATAGGCTGAAAATTGCCACAAACCCTTAGATGTATAAAGCAGGAAAAAAGAGGGACAGTGTTGAAAATTGAGAATACACTTTCAATGTGCTTACTTTGTTTTTCACCAGACAACAGAAAAAATGTTGGAAATACCAGTAACACAGACGGTTTTAGCTAATAAAAAGCGATTGGCTTGCAGCTGCTTTGGTCAGGTGATACTGGTTTTCCTCACTCAAGTTTTATTAGCTACATGTAGTGGAAGTTGGGTGTAGTACTGCCAACCCCATTCTTGCACAGAAGATAAAATAGTTGTGTGAAAATATTTTAAAATAAAGAGCAGATTTTTAGAAATTATTTTAAGCCTGTCCCTTTTTTGCCAAAATTTTCTGCTATTTGAGTATATTTAACTCATTTCAATCTGGACTGGTGTTAAGTGGCCTCTCTATAGCAAAGAGGACAATCGTGCAGCACGTTTCCGTGTTCCTGTCTCTTCATGGTTATTACCACTGTTTTGCTTCTTCATAACTTAACATATTCGACTTCATGGAATTCAGTCCCATTCCATAGTTAAAGAACTTCCTTTTAAATTTGCTTTCTGAATCAGCTTGGCTCCTGCAACAAGGAAGACATGAATTTAGCAACAACCTAGTTCAGCAAAGCTTTTTGTCCATGAAATGGCTTTGACTTTGCCTCAAAGATAATTTTGCTTTGTGATATTTTGCACTCAGACATATTCAGATGGTATTCATGGAAATACTAATAAACTGCTTAATAAAGAGCCATCTCAGGTTTTGATTGAGATGGGTCACGATATGCAAATTTAATTTTGTAAAAGGAATTTAACTGCATAACTTTCTATTCTTTCTGAGGTCTTCTGTGTGCCACTTCTCTATTCTGGGAGTTGTCTCTTTTTATCCTCATTGCTATTTAATATATGCCATCACTCCATGATGTAGGAAGCAACAAAGTGCAGTTGCAGACTCAAAGCCAGCCCGAGTGGGAGGGTGTGTAAAGTGTTTTAAGAAACACCTGGACTCACTGCAGGAAAAGTCTATTTCAAGGACATGTAGAAGCAATGCTAGAAAATTAAGCTAACCCTAATATTCACCAGGAAAATAATGCACCCAGCATACCAAAGTCCCACAATAAACTAATATTTTAACATGAATCTTCAGATACTTTTAGGAAAGCTCTGATAGTAGCTCACTCTAGAGATATACTCAGAAATACAGCAATATAATTTGACACCTAAAGGTGACAATATACAAACTGTACCAAAAGCGTTCAAATACCAGAGCAGGCCAGCAGAGTTGGGCAAAAAGATGAAGCTCAGGAGCTAGTACACATTCCTACCTCTGTCTTCTTAAAGTATCTACCCAAGATATACTCAAAAGAACTCGACTGCAGGAGCCTAAATTTTTATAAAATACAATGGAAAGAGTTAAGTACCTTGAAAGAGTGATTCAGTTACTAAGTTGGAATCTTAGAGCTAAACAGTGTAAATATTTCCCTCACAGAACATTAAAACTGGTGAGAAAAGAGTCTCCTTATATATGGATGCTGTATGGAGAAAGAAGATCAATTACTTGATGGAGTTGCCATTTTTTGTTCTTGCCTTTGAGCAGAACTCCGTTCCGATGTTGAGGTGGTCTGTCTGCAGAAATGCCCCAGAGCGCACAGCAGAGAGAAAGGCAGCAGGCTGAGAAGAAAAACCAGAGATTCCATCTGGATTATAGCTGCCTGCTTCAGAATTCAGCTCTATCAATCAGGACGGCAAAGGATCTGCCAGGTGGAAATGAAGACTAAATCCACAAGGGAAAATGTCAGGAAAAACCTGGTTTTGATTAAAATCTCTTCACATAAAGCAACACCAGAAGCTTAGAGCAGAACACTAAAATTGAACTCTGAGTTTCCTAGCTCAATCTCTCCTTCGTTCTTTTTCCACGTTCTCTTTTTATACATTCTACATAAAATGGCTACGTACATGCAATATATATGGCATTGTAAATTTTAGAATAATTTTTCAAGGAACTGCAAGTTAAATGTCAGCTGCTTTTACATGGTTTAAATTTCAGATTGTTCATGAATCACAAAAATCCTAGATCTTTTACAACTTCATTCAATTTTGAACAGGGATAAGGAAAATGTGTTTCTAAAATAACACAATGCATAAAACTATAGCTTTCATATTAAATTCCAGTGTGATGTTCAACATATTCTCACTATTCTTTGAAGATCAACACATTTCTCATCCTCATAATTTTTTTTCTGAATTACTCTGTAATATTTACAGACTGAAAATGTCGGCAGATATTTACCAGTAAAAATGTTTTACTGCAATTTCAATGAAGATTTGAGTATGGATAGGTCAGATAGCATTAATAAAAATAATCGACTTGAAACACACTCATTAGTTTTCAATTATGTCATCTTGATTTTCAACAGCAAAATAAAGATGCACACAGCTAACTATGTTGAATTCCCCAAAAGGAGACAAAGAGGGTGAAGTGGAGAGAAGAATCATAGAATCATAGAATGGTTTGGGTTGGAAGGGACCTTTAAAGGTCATCAAGTCCAACCCCCCTGCCGTGGGCAGGGACATCTTCAACTGGACCAGGTTGCTCAGAGCCCCATCCAACATGACCTTGAATGTTTCCAGGGATGGGGCATCCACCACCTCTCTGGGCAACCTGTGCCAGTGCTTCACCACCCCCACAGTGAAGAATTTCTTCCTTATATCTAATCTAAATCTACCCTCTTTCAGTTTAAAGCCATTATGCCTTGTCCTATCACTACATGCCCTTGTAAAAAGTCCCTCTCAAGCTTTCTTGTAGGCTCCCTTCAGGTACTGAATGGCTGCTATAAGGCCTTCCCTGAGCCTTCTCTTCTCCAGGCTGAACAACCCCAACTCTCTCAGCCTGTCTTCATAGGAGAGGTG
>NW_008824471.1:512016-527128 GCF_000699105.1 Pygoscelis adeliae
TTGCTGGCTCATGTCCAGCTTTTCATCCACCAGTCCCCCCAAGTCCTTCTCGGCAGGGCTGCTCTCAACCCCTCCATTCCCCAGCCTGTATTTATACCAGGGCTTGCCCCGACCCATGTGCAAGACCTTGCACTTGGCCTTGTTGAACTTCATGAGATTCACATGGGCCCACTTCTCAAGCTTGTCCAGGTCCCTCTGGATGTCATCCCGTCCCTCAGGCGTGTCAACTGCACCGCTCATGAAACATGATTACCTTTATGTATCTACATTTCCACTCACAAGACTGCCTATAATGGAAGAATATTCTGCAGCCCAACTTAGTATGTGATTCACTTCTGGATACAGGGCCTACAAGTACAATGAAAATATTTACAATTAAATGTCTCTCTGCCTCCAACACCCCTGACCAAGTTCTTAAAGGTAAGATATGATCCATAATGTACACTTTCCAAATAACTATAGCATTCATCTTTCAGCCAAGTATAAGGATTACATAAAACCACTGTAAACTAAAGATATTCTCACAGACCAGAGATATATGTAGCCAGTTTGTGTCTTTTTCCATCACTGCTTTACAAAGACTCCGGAACTCTGCAAAGATAAACGCTAAGCTTGACAGATAATTAACCCTTGAGGGTTGCTCTTAGCTAGGCCTGTTCTCACTCAGAACTCATCATGGTAACTGTTCTTAATGATTTCTTTTATTCCTTGTGTTCAGGTCATCATAACTGGATCTACTGCTGTACAGTATTTTAGTTAACATTTAAGAAATAAACTCAGTACACTGTTATCCTAGACCATGGAATTTAATGTTTTAACTAATACAGCTCAGATTATTAAGAAAGGACACACAAGTTTTTTCCTCTCTGCAAATGTATTTGAAAATGTAAAAGAACACATCCAGAGTACATCCCCTATCCATATAACCAGGATTAGTTTTTACAATGGGTCACAAATGTTACAAGAAAAGTATTAAAGAGAAATTTGAGATTAAAAAATGAAGAAAAGGAAAAGTGACAAGAATGTTAAGACCTTAATGTGCAAATAATATAATGCCAAATTGGCTGATGAAGCAAACAGTATTTCAGGATGTTTAAAATCCTCTTGTCGTACAAAAGTAAATGCTAGAAGAAAAAAAGAAAGCTAACATAATTGAAGCATTTCAGGTTGTATGCATCCGGAAGCAAACTTGGAGACTTAAGTTTAGGTTAACATTACAGCTAAATTAACTTGGTTCAAGGACATAAACAGCCAGCAAAATAATGAGTTATATTTCAGGGATGACTATCTGCTGGTTTACCTGCATGAACTAACCCATCACAACTGGCAAGAGCCAGTGTAAGTACCAAAGAAATTGCAAGTGCAGACAGATGGGAGTGGCAGAGGAGGTGTAGGGCTATCTTAGCAGCAAAGACCAACTTTGTCAAGATATCAAGCAGCACCCTTAGGGCACCAAGGGTACTGACATAGATGTGCATCATTAGAAAGTCCAATTTAATCACATTTGCCAGTTGTCGGTTTCCCTTACTCCACCACTCACAAAAAAAAAGTGCTTATACCATGAATTTGTCCTAAATGACAGCAACTTGCAAGTATCTCCTTGAAGTGTTTTATCACCATCAGACAAGTAGTTCACCTTTCATATTCACAAGCTTCTGTAATGATTGGTGAAACACTGGAATGGTGAGCAGCGGCAGTAAATGCACTTGCACCATTCTCAGTGGGAAATCAGAAAGTTATTAGAAAAGTCAACAGCAGACATTTCCCATTGTAGCCTGGCATTACTTGCACTATCTTTAACCTTCTAAAAATTCAGCATTCGATTCCAATTACTGGGGACATTCAGGATAAAAGATGAATTTAGCTCTTTGGAAGCATCTTTGATAGCTGAATGGGCATCAACAAAGATGTTACAGGCAACATGGAAAAATCACATTCTGAAAGTCACAAAGATTGTGCCATATCTGGTGATTCTGACTTCAACAGATTAAGATACTATGTCAATTTTATTGAAAACACTTGGTTATATCATTTATTTTGAAGTTTAATCATCAAAATATGCATTAAAATATAGTGATTTTTCTACTTTCGTTTTTTGGAGGATAAGAAAGTAGTCCTAATAGTAGGAAACATCTAAATACAATGGTACAAAACTATTTTCAATACCTGATTACATGTTTACAAAATAATTCTAGTATGTCTGAATGTAACTTTATTATATAAATTATGGAAATTATAGTTTGTCAAATTAAATACAGATCTTTCCAGATCCTTCTGATCCCACTGAGACTAAGATTTCCAAATGTAAGTCTGAAGTGGAAGATATGCCATTGGACATTCATTTCACAGGACCAGAGCAGAGCTAGGCTGAATAAACCCCTGAAAGACACTGCGAATATCAAATCCTCAGCTTCAACCATTTCACTCTACAGATCTAGAATCATAGAATCATAGAATCATTAAGGTTGGAAGAGACCTCTAAGATCATCAGGTCCAACCGTCAACCCAACACCACCATGCCCTCTAAACCATGTCCCTAAGCGCCTCATCTACACATCTTTGAAATACTTCCAGGGATGGTGACTCAACCACTTCCCTGGGCAGCCTGTTCCAATGTTTAACCACTCTTTCAGTAAAGACATTTTTCCTCACATCCAATCTAAACCTCCCCTGGCGCAACTTGAGGCCATTTCCTCTCATCCTATCGCCAGTTACTAATCTCGTCCTACCGCCAGTCTACTCCTACTTCACAACAGTACTTGCTTATGAAGACATAGCTGGACACTCAACTTATATATATGTCTCCTATAAAAGAAAGGACAAAAACTTTCCAAGTTGCCCAATTACTTGACTGGTTCCAGAAGATAAAACAAGAGTTGTAGTAGAGAACAGCATCAAACACCCTAAATTCACCAGAATATGGATGCACTACCCTTTTCTATTGACAGGAAAAAATAACCTTCCAGAGTAACAACTGTCTCTATATTAAGGCCAGAAGTCTGATTAGGAGAGATACTGGGTTCTCACAGCATCCAGGTAATAAGGATTTTTCTCTCTTTTCTCTGGTAATTTGCTTTGAAAAGGAAAGCTGGCCACCAGAAATCACATATAACTTGTTATACATTCAGTATGAAAACAGTAATATGTATTAATATAGCATGGGGGTAGGTCCAGCAAAAGCAGTTACAAGCTGGATGGAGAAGTTGTGTGGCTGCCCCTTTG
Source organism: Pygoscelis adeliae (assembly GCF_000699105.1). Lineage (NCBI taxonomy): Eukaryota > Metazoa > Chordata > Aves > Sphenisciformes > Spheniscidae > Pygoscelis > Pygoscelis adeliae. The sequence continues at coordinate 515,239 of NW_008824471.1, forward strand.
TCATGCCTACATGCACCATTCTGGGGTACTAATGAGAAAGGGGATGGCAGATTTCAGCTCTTTTATTATTCATCTGTCCTATTAGCAATGAATGTGCCTCTGGAGGAGATTTCTGGGGATACACACTCATGGTATAATTTTAGGAAAACATAAATCAGATCTGCTGTTTTGGAACTGTCAAAAGTACTTTGTACTATTGCATAGCACCTTAAGACATCATTGACATGCATTATTTGCTATTTTAAAAGTATTAAGTTATTTCCATTTCCCATATAACATGAAAAAACCTGTAAAAAACCTTTAAAAACTTCAGCAGCTTCACAATAGCTAAGTGAAAAAGTAAATGAGCGGTGATCTGCGCTGAGAAGAGAAAAATCTATCTTAGGACATGCAGCTTTCTTTGGCATTTAGAATAGCTTTCATCTGTGACTGCAAATTCACTTGGATTCCTAAGCAGCTGACCTTCCTTTCTTCTGCAGTCTCACTAAATTGATTTTACATACACTACCTTTTTTAATGAGTTAGCCAACCATTTTGCTCAAAGCAGTGAAGCTCTAGCTATCATGTAAATTCTTCTTTGCCAAAGTCCTTTCAAAAGTAACATCAGAGAGAAGACAGTATGTTCCATATTGCGTCTTTCCATTTCCAGATATCCCTAAGGCAATGAGAAAACACTTACGATGCAATAACTCTGTATGTAACTATGGGTGTGGTCACACACCTCACAACAGTTCACACACAAATTTGGATAAGGCATTACAGTATATGTTAGAGGGAAATAAAGTCAGCTGAGATACAGGTTCTTAAACAATTATTCTGAGTCTAACTGGTGATCCTGAGCACCCTTTTTGGTTGTAGAATAAATGATATGTTCAGACAGCCCAAGCATGATTGCAAAGCTGTTGTTACATGGACAGATACAGCTTGAAAAAACCTAGTGAAACAGGATTAAATCTTCAGGAAGGAAAATACGTTCCAAAATTATCTTCCTTACATTAGGTAGTCTACAACAAAAATCGAGGAACTTCCTGTCTACTTCTTTTATAAAAGATTGTGCAGTGTTCAGATTTTTGCTTTGTCAAGCAACGGCTGCTGTAACAATACTCAGGCTTCCTGTTTAGAGGATGACAGATCTAACCCTGCAGCTGGTGCCTAGTAGTGCACCAACACAGCAGCAAGGCAGAGGACTACTGTGGGAGTTCTGAGTCTCAAAACATTCTGAGCAGTTCACTGGGTCTGATTTAGACAGGGTCAAAGTAGTCACTTGGGGAATGTTAATAAGGCCAAACTGTAACTTGCACATTTGTGCAAGCAAGCAAGAGCTATTGTAAGTGTCACCTAAAATGGAGGGAGGAAATGAACGCAGAGGAAGAGAAGCGGAGGACTCTATATACACCTTTGAACAGTTACAGCTAAGAAGCACTATCATGTCTGGGTACAAGGAAAATCAAACAAGTTCTAAATGCAATTAAATATTCCCCTGCATCTCAAATTTATCTGTGACATACTGCAGACTTCTGGGTATTGTTCAGTGTCTGCACCAGCTCAGGCATAAAGAGCTGCAGCTGACAATAGTAGAATACTGATCTCTCAGCAGAGAGCTATGAGGAGATAGCTCCTTTAAGAATAATCTTTTTACCCTGAAAACATGTCCAATGACACCACGTTAGGCATAGCCATACTTCCACAGGGTATTCCGTATGTCTACCAGAGTAACCTGCAGCACTATCACTTCTATTTGGTCTCTTAAAACGTTCCACCTATTAAGCTGCACTGCTCTTGCACAGCTGTTCGGCTGCTGCCTCATGCTGAGAAATGTTCTCCAAACACACTAGTGCTGCATTGGCACATTACACAGATCAGGCTCCTCCCATCTATAGATACAACAGTGCTGTGCCGAGCTCATTTCACATAAATTACATCATTTGCCATCTGCAATCTCTCTGCTATTTTGCATTGAATATAGCCTAAGCATGAACTTACCAGCAGGGACAGGTGCTTGTTCCACTCTCACAAGCCCTGCCCAGTACAGCACATGCTCCTGTATTATGAGACCCGTTTGAAACACTACAGCTGCACAATAACTCTTTTTTTTCCTTTCCCTAGATTATGGCTGAAACCCCCATTTAGGCATGTACTTTATGCTTCAGACAGACTGTGGCTCAATTGCTTAAATATAAAATAAACAGTATTATACCCTTCAGATTCATGGTAGCTGCAATATAATTCGCGTTCTCTTTAACGTGACATGTGCCATATGTGCATGCTCTGACATAGCTTCTGTAGTGCCACTCCCAAATTTTAGCGACTCACAAAGCATTCTTCTCAGAGCACTTCGTTTCACGTATCCTGCTCTCTCCTGTTTTGCTTGTAATCTACTACCAGATCTTACATGCAATTTCTTATAGATGGTTGTGCTTGGAAAGTTTATTTGTCTTCTTTTCTTCATTTTTGGGAATAAAAATTTACAATATATTGTGCAACAGCAGATAGCAGGAAAGGTTATTTTTTTCCATGTGAAAAATAACCAAATGAGACTTCTAACTTCTTCTAGTTCCATAAAAAAAAAAAAAAGCTAAGAAATCTGAAATCAAAGGCAGTGGTCCTGAAGAGAAGAGATTGTGTGCATACATGTTTATATTTCTTCTTTTGTGCATTACAAATAGTAATAACAAGAATTGAAAAAAGCTGCACATGCAATAAAGCTGATGCCATACATTTATTATCATTAAAACAGACATAAACACTGAACTCCATATCTATTACAGAGAAAAAGTAAGCCTATTAAACGGGGGTGGTTCCATGTCAGACGGCTCATGAGGCAAATTGATACCAAAAACGTGTAAGTACAGGCATTTATAACTACTTATTGGAGTCACAAAAATTTCTATCACCATCTCTCTTCATTCCATATGTACAGACATTAATAAATGGTTGGTCTAATTAAAAGCATGGAAAGATATGTTTAAGTGTGCTTCTTTTAAGAAAGGAGCTCGCGGAACTAAAATTGCATTCATTCAGTATAGAGAAATAAATTCTCAGAGATACTATAAGTCAGATCTTGTCAGTCTGACTGCCCTGTGACTTCTGCAACATTAAGCAAAGAATGGCTCTCGTTTTCCAAAAATGCTTGTTTTCCTATGGTAATAATTATACTACTATTTATTATAACTACAACTACTTGCTCAATATGAAGATTTCACAGGTATAAACTGTATAAATTGTTTAGATCTAGCATGCCACAGAAAGTTTAATACCCATACATTTTAGAACTAAGTTTTACTAATACGGAGAGAGGAGTTCATCTCTTGTTTAAAGAATATACAGATGAACTTCACTGAACTATAGTTCAGCATTCAGTCTTATACTATAAAACTAAAATAGCTTTATGAAGCACCACAGGGAACACTTCAGCTCACTTCAGACACAATGTACTCCAATAAGATTTGTAGTAATTTTTCCTTAGTTTCAAAAAAAGCCAGCCATCTGAATGCTTTTCTGTAAAAGTTAGGAAAATGTTGTCCTCACTGGCCATGGAGTATTTTGCTTCCTCATCAGTTGTGCCACTCTCTTTTTTCAATAAAAAGCTGAAAAAAATGATGACAAAACCCAGTAGCTCACTCAATTAAGGACAAGGTTAACAATCTCAGGGAGATCAAAGACAAGGGGAAACCGTGTTAATATTGCTATATAATTTGTTTTCAAAGTCAGATGAAGAAAAGCACTCCTCCCTGTTAGGAGTTTTCCATTCCAAAGACCTTTCTGTTACAGTTAAGAAAAGTAAAATTCCATTAGAATTGGTATATTCATATCATCTTCCATTTTCAACAAACAAACAAAAGTACCCTAAAATACACTGACTGGGCAAAAATAATAAATCCCAAATAAACCATTTCAAACAAAGGTTTTGCTCAAGAGTTGTCAAGAGTTTGCAGAAATCTCCAATACCAATATGCCTATTAACATGCCTATCAGAGAGTATAATGATAGGTAGATTTTTTCAGTTCTAATCAAGATATATGGAGGAAGAATTTAATAAAGCCAGGTCTATACATTTTCGTATTAGTGTGATTATTTGTGTAGTTATGCTTGTTAATAGAGATATAGAAGCATAGACCTTAGCAAGGATGCAGGTCCCCTGTGTAAAGATGCTTATACTAGTGTGGATCCATCCTTTTCTATAAGGAAAAAGCACTAGCAGTATAAACACTCAGTTCCGCCAACACTGTGACCACAGTGGGGAGGAACACATAGGGAAAGGAAGCGCATTTACTTGTCTTGCATTAAGCATGTAATATCAATTTCGTTGGAAGAACTTATGTCTGAAGGCAAAGCCTTACATTTCTTGTGAATATAAGATCCATCTTTCCTCAAATGGTCTCTCTCTCCTGCTTTTTACGTTGTTGAGCTAGGAAAAGAATTCAGAAACTTAAGAATAGGAGATGCAGGATAACTGAGGCTTATTCTTCTAACTCTGTCTGCCTTCTAGCAAACAATATGCCTCATTTTTTCATTTAATCTCTGATTAGAATCCTCTCCTTTCATACCAAACAGAAATTATTAGCTGATAAGGCTACCTTGAATTCAACACTTTTGTGTCGAGACTCTACTCACTACAGAACTCAAATCCTCATCAGTGACAGAGGCAGGAGGAGAACTCAGAAGTCATCATCTAAATCTTCCTGTATCAAACACTCAGCCACTATACTTAATATATGTTCTCATCACAGAATAAATATTTAGGATACACATGAGCAAAGTACTGAAAACACATGCTTAATTTGAGGCACGTCTTGGTATCACCAACTCACATGCTTAATAATAAACATTCGTTACAGCACATGTTGAAGAGTTTCACTTACAGAGGTCCACACAACTGAAAAAAAGAAATAAAATCCTTCACTCACTGAGCCAGGGAAGGAGGGCCCAAGCTAGGCCATAAAACTGCATGCTCTTGAGAAACAAGTGGAATCAAATATTCTTTAAATGGTGATCTCATTCAACATTCCTACTTTCCAGAGATTTTTAATGGTGAAAAATCAATGTCCTGATTGATTTTCCAATCATCTTTCATTTTCATCTGTAGGCAAATGGCATTAATATTGAACTGTTCTGTAGAAAGGCTTTGATCTATTAGTGTGCTACATTGTTGTACAATTAGAGGCTTCTTCACTCTCCCCTTAATTTCATAACCTATTATATTCTGGACAGTTAAAAATGTCTCTTTTCCAGAGATGCAATTAACTTTTTCTATTAAATGAGGGTCATACACATTTCATACTTGTATCATACCAATCATGTAATTTTTATTTAGTTTTATATTGCTATCTAATTGCATTTAAGAAGATGGAGCAAGTTCAGAGCTGAGTCTAAAGGAAACAAGATCACTATCAATGACCTCTTTTTTTGACCTCTCTATTTTTTCCTTCCATATTCTCCCTGGACTAAATTAGCCTTTGCTGTAAAAACATGGAAATAAAACAGGATTGTAGCTGGATGAAGTTGACAGACACAGTGTTTAATTCTTTCTCCCCATGAGCACTAGACGCAAGTAAAGATATAGCAAAAGGGAAGTATCCATAACTACTCCCTCTCTCTCAAACAGGTTTGTGCTGCTTTTGTCCCCAGTGTAACTTAAGCAATCTCACCGCAGTCTAAATTATGCTGAACAGTGCCCTGAAAGCGATCTCAGCAGTGAGATACCTTTTTTTACTGTCCCATAAAAGCAGGGTGGAGAGAAATAAGTTCAAAAGCATTAAGCAGCCTAGGGATTCTCTACACTGAAAGGATGTCTTACGGAACTGCTATTTTTAAATATTCTCTTAGAAAAATTGGCACAAATTTGGAGGCTTAATGACTCACTTGAAACTATTTACTGATAAGCAATGTGCATATCTCTCAGCTCTCTGAGCATTATACTACAGTTCTCATATACTACTCTCTAAACTGCACTTTATTAGCACCTCATTAGAATCTTATTAAGCTCTTCAAAAAATATGTAAGAAACCAAATAGCTCTTTTTTTCATTCTTTGAAACCCTACTTGCATGACTGTGAGGAAGAGACAAGCAAAATAAGAAAAGCACTAACTCAGCCTTATGCCAAGCATCCCATCTCAGGCAGTATATGTCAGAGCAAGGCTGCTTATGTGATTGATTTCTTCAAATACTGTGAGGTACCAGACATGTGCAGACACTGCTGATACTGTCCAAAATTAATATGATGTGGTATTATTTTTGTGGAGCTTGTCCTCTTGTGGCAAGATAAAGTGTGCCAATGTAATGAAAACATTAATGCACACACCAATACTGTATGTTCTCTTCTCAATAAAAGAAGAAATAAAAGAAATTTTAAAAGAATAAATGAAAGATCAGCATGAAAAAGAGGACAGCCTTACCATGTTTTGCATCGAGGTCATCAATGATTTTTCTCTTCAGGTATGTTTATATACTGAATCTTCTCAGCAGCACAATACAGTGCCACTTCTCACCATTTAATACCCTTCCTTTTGTACAAATAAAGGGCTCTTGGGAATCACAGAGGTGCTTGAAATGCTTTATTTTTGATGGAACTTTATGTACACATGAGTATTATAAAACACTGCTTCAACTAAAGACTAACTTATTGATGTGAGTATTTGAAAAGAAATCTTTTTTTTTTTTCTGAAATGTGTTGCTGAATCTAGCTTTAGTCTAGTCCTTCATGAAATGAGATTTATAGAGCACATTGGTGGTTTTTCCCTCCCAGATAACTTTTAAACCGATGGGCTAAATTTTCAACAGAAGGGTAAAGTTTTCAGAAGGAAGGTTCTGACAAATTCTAGAAAAATGGGTAATTGGTTGAAGGAAAAATAACTGATTAGAAAGCATTTTTCTGAATGAAAGATGGGGATAAATCAGCTTTTTTTCAACTCCTTGGCAGCAGAAAGCTGCTCTCTCAGTGCCTATATGATAGTTGACTTTTAAGCATGTGTCAAATTTTGACAGAGTCACTGTACCTGCTCTTTTTGCCTAGTGAGTAAGTACACACAAAAGAAGGTAGGAGTATTGGGACAACCTGGCGTTATTGTAGGTGTTAGGGGGAGAAAGTTATATAGGGTATGAATGAGACAGAAATCGTGATTTGCTAATGACATCACTTATCTACTTCTTGTAAGTCTAAGATAGCAAAGTGTATTTACTCTAGCACAAAGAATGTATTAGTACTCAATTCATTATAATGCCTAACTGTATCCGTATGGTTTGGTTGGAAGCAATGGCACAAAACAAACCTTGGTTTAAATCTGTGACTTTACTTTTTAATGGACCTGTTACATCATGGATTAAACAAGAGAAAAATTAAATGCATGCCCAATATTGTTCAACATCACCACGGACTACTAGTACTGTTTTTCTCAGTTTCGAAACAGAGATTCTAGTATTTTCAAATTACTCATTTCTTTTCTTGTCTGAGTTTTTTGGCCACCCAAATTCAAACACCTGAAAGGGATAAGATATTAAGGGACTATCTAGCTGTCTGAGCATTAAGCTTGTCTATAGAGGATCAGGTTAGGCACCTAAATGTTGAACATACAAAGCAGGGGAAATTACTTCTCCTCTCATTTTCTCCTTAGGCAAAAGATCTTACTAATCATTTCCCAGTTAATCTTGTCTTCTGTCCTCTCCCCTTCAGTCTGCTGCTTTTCACCATTCTTGGTTATGTTACTCCTTAGACCACTTATTAACAGTTGGAATAACCTCCCAGGAAATATGTAACATCCCACTCATATTCCTCCTTCAATATCTCTTAAAAAAGCATATATATTTCAAATTATTCCAGTTCTAAAGTCCATATACAACACAGAAGGTTTCACTTTTCTTGCAGGTATAGATGGTTCTCATATCGGAAGTGGCAGAAGCAATTATGAAGACTTCTCGGGAACCAGAGAAAGGAGTTTAAGGCATTACACGGGGCAATGGTTGCTGCAATAGTTAATGAACCACACACACACACACCCCCCATTAATGTAAGGGGGTCTAGATTAAACATAAGCAATAGCAATGATTATCCAAGCTAAAATAGGGGAGAATGTTAATGCTGGACAGAAGTCATTCTCATTCCTCACATGCTGAGCACAAGGTGATGTGGGACATCAGGCATACAGAGGAAAAAAGGACAGAAAATAGAAGGCAGAAATAGGTGAAGCGGCAAAAGAAGAGAAATGAGAGAGGAAAGAGAAGAGAAAAGCAGATAAAAGCTGAGAGATTATTTCACACATCAAACTAATGGATCGTGACAGGTAAATTTATTTGCATTTGGTGGAGTATGTGCTCTCCAAGTATCTGATACTCAGACAGTATCCTTCTAGTAATCTGGCACTGTGCCCCATCTGCAGAACCAGATCACCTCCTGTATCCTGACTCTGCTGAAAGCCACAGCTATTGTCTGTCACAAATACAGATTCCTTATCAGATTAAGCTCAAAGATTGCACAATTGAATTCCCCCCTTTTTCCCTTATGCATTTTTATTGCCATTAAAAAAAAGTCTAGATGTGCAGCCGGGAAGAGAGCACGCCCTTCTTCAGCAGATGTTCCAATCACCCAGGCCAGTGGAGTGTGCCTCTTTCAAATGATAAAAACAGCCCTGAAGAGTAATGCTGTATAAAAACATTCAACTTAAAAGTACAGTATAGATAACGAAAAGAAAAACTCCTCTATAATGCCCTGCACTTTCTGATGGTGACAAGCCCGAAGGGTCAGTGGGTAAATAAAAATCTATTCCCATTCAGTTCTTGACCTGGCTCTACCAAACACCAGCATAGTTTATTATTTAACTGACCTAGGAGAAAAACATCTTAAGAGAACATAACATAAAAAGAGTCCCACTTCTTACATGATTAATTATTAATATTTTTAAAGGAGTCATTGGGGAAAATTACTGTAATGATTTCTCTTCCAAATTCAGGTCCTCTTTCTGTAACAAACATGAACATGCACTTATGTCAGAAAGTAACCTTTGACTGGTAAATTCTTGAAGAACAAGTCCCCTTAAAATTTCAGCCAGCTTAATTTATCAATATATTTAAATATATTGTGTAGGACAACAGTTACTTGTAGTGCCTATCTTCATCTCTCTCTGCTCACATTTTTCTTTCCCATTCTTCTTTTTTCTTTTTAGAGAAAAAAGAAATGGAAAGTGGTCCTTCAATGAATGCTTTTCTGCTTTTTTTGCATCAGTCCTGATTTATACTTTGCTTGTACCAGCAAAAATAATGAGTGGATAAAAAAAGGCTTTTGTACACTCAGTGAACTATAACTCTACATACCATAATGTATGCCCAGTATAAACACACATTATTTGCTTTTCCTGCCCTGCCAAGAGCAAATGTTTGAAACGATCAGGTCAAAGCCTGCATTTTCATATCAATCATGTCTAAACTTACCAAACATTTTGCTTCTAAACTTTTGTTTAGTTGTTTGATTTTGTTCTTTGTGCACAATCTGGATACATAGACCCAAAATACTTTAATACACAAAGGTACATACTTACGAGCCATTTTTATGCTCTGTTCAGGTCCTGAGGGTACTGTATGTATGGACACTTTGACGTATGAGATAATAATTCTATTTAAATCAGCCTCTAGGATTGCTTTTGCCTTTTAAGAAACTTTTCTGTCACAAAAATGTAATTGGCGGGCATGCCTTTTTACATTTTAGCATTACACAACAGGTGGGGTCTTACATCAGAATCTACTGACATTTTCCAATACTCTTGACAGTCTTTCTATTCATCCAAAGGCTGTAGATTGGCTTTATGGTTACTGTTGTTTCATTTCATGTGCTAAGGACATTGTTACGCTATTTTAGAGACAGAAGATTTAATTTTAAAAAGTTTGCAGCAATGTTTTTAAAATATACTGACATTCTGCTTTCCCAAATCAATTTGTGTCAAATGTGTTAGTCTTTTATATTTTCAACCAAATATTTCAATGTGTGCTTTCGCAGCCCACTTTGCACTGTCCCTCATGCGGTGTCAGCAGAGGTCAGGTAGCTGCACGGCTCTCCTTCCCACTGCCGCATTCAGGTCACTCCTGCATCTTGCCCTGCTCCCTGCAATGGCTCCTATGTGTATTAACAGCGAAAGAAGGCTAAACCCTCCTCAGGTTGTCTATTTACCTCACGCCATGTCCGTGCTAGAGGAAACACTTCTGTAGGGTCAGTTGTCTCCCTGGCCCTCATTTTAACCCCTCATTTAATAAACAGTATTAGTAATCTGGCACTGTGCCCCATCTGCAGAACCAGATCACCTCCTGTATCCTGACTCTGCTGAAAGCCACAGCTATTGTCTGTCACAAATACAGATTCCTTATCAGATTAAGCTCAAAGATTGCACAATTGAATTCCCCCCTTTTTCCCTTATGCATTTTTATTGCCATTAAAAAAAAGTCTAGATGTGCAGCCGGGAAGAGAGCACGCCCTTCTTCAGCAGATGTTCCAATCACCCAGGCCAGTGGATTGTGCCTCTTTCAAATGATAAAAACAGCCCTGAAGAGTAATGCTGTATAAAAGCATTTAACTTAAAAGTACAGTATAGATAACAAAAAGAAAAACTCCTCTATAATGCCCTGCACTTTCTGATGGTGACAAGCCCGAAGGGTCAGTGGGTAAATAAAAATCTATTCCCATTCAGTTCTTGACCTGGCTCTACCAAACACCAGCATAGTTTATTATTTAACTGACCTAGGAGAAAAACATCTTAAGAGAACATAACATAAAAAGAGTCCCACTTCTTACATGATTAATTATTAATATTTTTAAAGGAGTCATTGGGGAAAATTACTGTAATGATTTCTCTTCCAAATTCAGGTCCTCTTTCTGTAACAAACATGAACATGCACTTATGTCAGAAAGTAACCTTTGACTGGTAAATTCTTGAAGAACAAGTCCCCTTAAAATTTCAGCCAGCTTAATTTATCAATATATTTAAATATATTGTGTAGGACAACAGTTACTTGTAGTGCCTATCTTCATCTCTCTCTGCTCACATTTTTCTTTCCCATTCTTCTTTTTTCTTTTTAGAGAAAAAAGAAATGGAAAGTGGTCCTTCAATGAATGCTTTTCTGCTTTTTTTGCATCAGTCCTGATTTATACTTTGCTTGTACCAGCAAAAATAATGAGTGGATAAAAAAAGGCTTTTGTACACTCAGTGAACTATAACTCTACATACCATAATGTATGCCCAGTATAAACACACATTATTTGCTTTTCCTGCCCTGCCAAGAGCAAATGTTTGAAACGATCAGGTCAAAGTCTGCATTTTCATATCAATCATGTCTAAACTTACCAAACATTTTGCTTCTAAACTTTTGTTTAGTTGTTTGATTTTGTTCTTTGTGCACAATCTGGATACATAGACCCAAAATACTTTAATACACAAAGGTACATACTTACCAGCCATTTTTATGCTCTGTTCAGGTCCTGAGGGTACTGTATGTATGGACACTTTGACGTATGAGATAATAATTCTATTTAAATCAGCCTCTAGGATTGCTTTTGCCTTTTAAGAAACTTTTCTGTCACAAAAATGTAATTGGCGGGCATGCCTTTTTACATTTTAGCATTACATAACAGGTGGGGTCTTACATCAGAATCTACTGACATTTTCCAATACTCTTGACAGTCTTTCTATTCATCCAAAGGCTGTAGATTGGCTTTATGGTTACTGTTGTTTCATTTCATGTGCTAAGGACATTGTTACGCTATTTTAGAGACAGAAGATTTAATTTTAAAAAGTTTGCAGCAATGTTTTTAAAATATACTGACATTCTGCTTTCCCAAATCAATTTGTGTCAAATGTGTTAGTCTTTTATATTTTCAACCGAAATTTGCCAATATTTTCAATGTGTGCTTTC
>NW_008824471.1:527246-538482 GCF_000699105.1 Pygoscelis adeliae
GCCAAAATAAAACTCTGAACTGAGTTTTCACCTTTATGAACATTTGTGCATCCAGTCATAAAACTTCCCCTCTGGACTAGGCAGACATTAACACACCATCTACATCTGCGTTTATCACATATAAGGCTTCTAACGAGGCAGATATTGAGTAGGAAGTACAAAGGCAGCTGCACCCTCCACAAAACGCAGCCCACTTTGCACTGTCCCTCATGCGGTGTCAGCAGAGGTCAGGTAGCTGCACGGCTCTCCTTCCCACTGCCGCATTCAGGTCACTCCTGCATCTTGCCCTGCTCCCTGCAATGGCTCCTATGTGTATTAACAGCGAAAGAAGGCTAAACCCTCCTCAGGTTGTCTATTTACCTCACGCCATGTCCGTGCTAGAGGAAACACTTCTGTAGGGTCAGTTGTCTCCCTGGCCCTCATTTTAACCCCTCATTTAATAAACAGTATGAGCGAGTGAGTGACTGGAAAGCAAAGGACGAACACAAAAGAGAAAGCAGCCCTGCCCTCAGCGCGAGTGGAGGGGGATGGGGGGCGACGCCGGGGTCCGGAGGTCTGATGGCTATTAGCCATTGGCTGGGGGGCCGGGGGCACCCGGGGGGGGACAGGGAAGGGGGGAGCAGCAGCCATCTCATGCTGGAGACGTGACAGCGTCAGGTGCCACATTATTCCTCTGAGTTGAAGCAGGGGGGGCCACGGTCGCCCAGCACCACCAAACCCCTCTGGTTTTGCATTGAAATGTTGTGGTTAGACACCTTAGAGGTCTGCCATTATAGACTCTTATCTGCCATGTAGGCCCATAGTCTTAGGTTAATTCCGAGTCTGTGTAAGGAGATTTAAAATTATTTAAAATTATTTAAAATTATCAGTTTCCCATGGTGAAGGGCCCCGAGAGAAAGACTGAATAAAAGTCAGTAACAGGACAGTGCCAAAAAATATACATAATAAAAAAAAATAAATTCTCTCACTAGAGCTCTCTGCCTTGCAACTTTCTGTGCTAGTTCGTAAGTCTAAAGGAGCAGTATCTGAACTGCTCTATGGTACCCATCACTCCTGAACAAACTCATGTCGTTTGTCAGGAACTACCAACACATCACCTGGAAGCTGGGATCATTTTTTTGCAGTTTCAGGTTTGTGCAGCTGAGGGAAGCCAACCTCACCAGCAGAACCCACAAAAAAAAAAAAAGCATTATGACTTATGCCCTTTTCTCTGTGAGTGTGAAAGTAAATCCATGCTTCTAGTTGTGAACCTATCTATGCCTGTAGCTGGAGGTGATGGAGGGTCAAGCTGTACCTCAGAGATCTGCAGATCTCACATGATAGTATTCACTTGCCTCAGAAGGTTGTTGTCAGGTTATGTTCATTAATTTTTGTATGAGTCACACTGTTACTAAATAGATAGAGCTACGTAAGAGCCTACCAGTGAACAAAAATAAATAAGAACATTTCTTCTCCCTAACTCACCATCTGCCACAAGCTTATGATACCTTCATATTAGTTCAGGTAGTTAAGGCATATTTCTATAGACTAGCCTCACTGTTTCCATGAATTTTCCTCAGGAAGTGCAAGCAATTAACATACCATTAATACAGTCCTGGGGAACCATCCTGTATTTGGTCCAGTTAAGCACTTCTGTGGGGTTTTCTAATTGCATTCAAAAAAATCAAGAATTCAACAGCTCCATGGACTTGCTAACAAAATTACTTCGATTTGAGTACTACTAGTAGGTATTTTCTGAGCTGGTACTTAGTGTGAACAGCGTAACTACATAAAGTCAGACCAAACTCAGGACTGACTCCAACAGAGACCAAAAGCAGGTGTTTCAGGAGCAGCAGAAGAACAAGGCAAGCAAATAGGCTACTTCTCAACAGTGCTTCACCCTCCAGACACTTCCAGCTCAGGGACTACATTTACGTTTGTAGTAACCATTAACAGATTTCTCATCCATGAACTTGACCAACCCTCCTATAAATCCATACAGACTTTTACCACCTAAACAACAGCTCAGATACTGACTGCACAAAAAGTCACCTTTTGCGTTCGGAAACAGATTCCTATACGTTTCTTTTCATGTCTTTAGTTTTTGCACACAGGTGATACGTACTTATATAACATTTCCATGCTGTTCATGATTTTACAGTTGTATTATTTAGTCATTTCCAATATGTAGCTCTTCCATATGTTGTTCTTTCTTGGAGCCCTTCTTCAGATCTCTGCTATTGCATCCTTTCTGAGATGGGGGAAAGGGGAATGACTTATAGGATTACAGATGCAAGCATACCATGGGTGTACACAATGTCAGAGACACATTACTAAAAATTCCTAGTGTTTGATTTGCTCTTTTGATTGATAAAAGCACTGATCAGTCAATTTTAGAAATAGCAGTGAAAACAGTGTTGCCATATTCTCTTACTTCTGAAGTGCTGATTTAGGTTTTACATTCCAAATGCAGTAACACCCCATCACTGAGGTGCTTTGTCCAGGCTAACTATTCTTCCTGACACAAAAGGGATACACAGTGTCCTGACTGATACTGGTTTCCTAACTAAGCTATTTTGTTTGTAGTTACAGGAAAAATTGTACCACGTATGTATTTCATGTAAGAAATGAGACTGCACTCATGCAATAGCAAATACTGGACTTGGAGTCTGTGGAATTTTTTTATAATTGCATAAACACACTATCAGTAGAGTATAAAAATAAAAGCAAAACTTCTACAGATTTTCATTTTATTTAAATGCAAATAAAACACATCTGGCCTGGATTCCCCAAGCTTGTTGAGCTGGAGCATGTGTGAGAAACATTACAAGAGATAAGGCTCAACAATTGTATAGTCTAGTGTTTGGGAAATACAGTCTTGATGAGTTGACCAATAAAAAACTAAATAAAACAAATTACAAACTGCAAAAGAAATGTGAATTCCCAGCTGTCCGTAACCTACATTTTGTTGATTAGATTTGTTCTGACATAAATAAAAAGGTTGCATCACTTTTCTGTAATATTAATCAAGATTTTAAATAGGTTTTATTTAAATATTTAATCAGTTGGACATAAGTTGGACATTGGCTGAGGATTATGCGAGTTTGCATATCAAATACTTAGTATTTTCACATTTTAGCTTTTATTCCTTCTTCCTTTGCAACAAATTCATAATACATTTGGCCCAGACCTATCTACTTTATTGCACCTTTTTCATTATAGTCTTTTCAGTTGTCATGTTCCTTGTTCTCATGAGTTTTGACATGGGCAGTCCATTTTGTGGCAGCTTCCCTTTTTAGCAGAGGTAGTTACAGTAAATGAGACAGCTAACCTTTTTGAATTACAGTCGCTTTAAGCCAAATTTTCTTCCAATCCTATTACATCAGCAGTGAATTTCGACCCAAAAAATTTGCAGTATTTGGGTACACAGAATAAAGGAATTACTTAGGTTTGACTAGGTGCTGAAACAAATCTACAAATTGTTATCTGTTACTCCATTCTTAAGAAGTTATTGTTTGTTGTGTAGTTTTCCTGCATAAATAAAATTTTTGCATATTTCCAAAACAAAAAGAACAAGAAAAAAAACTATATAAAAATATTTAACATAATTACAAAATGGATGTTTTTTCACTTTTTAGATACTGTCCAGTGAAATAGACAATTGAATAGTCAAACCAAGACTGTCGTTGCTTTATGGATTCCCATATTAAATAAATGATGAAGGATGTAATTCAGTGTTTTCTGATTCCTATGTCTGGGCTTATTTCAGTAGAACATAACACAGTTCATCCTGCCTTTACAGTACTATCACCCATATTCATAAATTGAATTGCTGGATTATGTGAGATCCACAGTCTAGGATGTTGGTTGGTAATGGCTTTGGCATGCAATTTAAAATTAGCAATTGCACTGTTGCCAATTGTTGGGTTATGGCTAAGGTGGTGCCAAGGTTCCAAACTACACAGGAGTGGGAGTTTGGTTTACTGGTGGCCTTCAGGAGCAGGAGTTGATCGGGCAGAAGGTGGCTCATGCTTTAGCTGAGGGCCTTGAAGTCATTGCCTGCATTGGAAAGAAGCTGGATGAAAGAGAAGCTGGCATAACAGAGAAGGTGGGTTTTGAACATTTCTTGAACATTGAAAAATTATGTGACATGAACAAATAGCTTCTGATTAGCTGCAGGCTGTTACAGTTCACTGCATTTTGGCTAAATCCACACCTAGGCATAGCACTGCAACTAATAATATCAGGGTTAAGATATGGATTCCAAACAGAACAGGACAAGGAGCTTGCTTGAGTTCTGATTCCCAAAAGGCCTCCAATAGCAGGATAGTGTCTTTTATCAAATGATTTAAGGTTAGTTCCGAAATAGTTAGAAAGTTCTCAATGGGCAATCTTAGGATTTGTATTTGGATCCTGCAACAGAGAAAGGCTAACTTGAAGAATGGTACTAGGATCGTCACATACTGCTAGCAGCAGTAACTCATAGCTAGTCTTCACTTCATAGGATGCCCTGAAAAAACAAGGGGTTTAGTCCTTTTTGCCATACCTAACCCCATCTGCAGTCATCATCCTAAGAATGGCTCTGATGAACATGGCAACCTGTATGGCCAAATAACTTGTTGCTATTTCTGAAGTACTGCTGAGCTGCCATTCAAGTCGAGTTTAGACTAGACTTGGGATTAGTAGAAAGATGGTAAAGGTTCAGTTTATGATTAGGTGAACAAAGACAACAAAGATGAGGGCTGATATACCCACTTGGGCAACTTTTCATGGATATTTCTGAAGCAGATATGGGATACTAGGCTACAGCTTGATGATAGGATAGCAGCTAGAATTTGAGTAACAGGCAGTGAAGGGCAAAACTGCTGTTGATTCTTGCAGTATTTGTGAGGCAAGCCATAGACTGCAGAAGTACAGGGATGTGGCTTATGATTTGTTAAAATTAGAACTGGGTTCGTTTAGGCCTCAGTTTTCATGGATGCATATACTCATGGACCCATTGAGAGGACCAGTATTTATTTGTTCTACAACTTACCCTCATTGCAGCACTTGGGTGTTTTGCACAATCCATCAGAAGAACAATCCTTTTGGTCCCTGCTGTTGTGAATACCAACTCAAATCCTACACTACAACTAAGTCTATATGCTGATCCAGTAATATATATTCACTCTGCAACTAAACATAAAAACCGTTGGCTCTTTTACTAATCCTTATCCTACTGATGGGTATTTTGCATGACCTGTCAACCTAAAACTTCATTCATTCCTACTTCCATCCATAACTGAACTCTAACATGAGACCCAACTCTAATCATAGATTTGGTTTGTACCTTACCATGCTATTGGTAGCGAATTTACCCATTCTGTCACCGATTCTAAAATTAGCCATCTAGGTTACAGAAGTTACAACACCATTCCTCATTGTTTTCCTACGTATCTTGCAGGATTTAGTGACTAGCCTTAACCTTATCTTCAGAATTAATCAGGAAACAATTGTCTTGCTGGCTTCAGCATCTTTATGTCTTGGAGCATTCAGTCATAATCATAAATTCTTCAGTGCCCACTGTTCTAAACCCCAACCCTTATACTTGGACATAATCTACAATTCTGTATACCTGTCCTGTGTGGTCACAGAATTACTACTGCTGGAGAACCACCATCCTTTCAAACAACATTTAACCTTTAATTCCTTTTTCAGATCATGCCATAAGAAGCATGTGCTCTTTAAGTTGTCTGACAGCCAAAATTCAGGGTAGAACAAAGTGCTGTCATCAGACTTAAGTGCTGTCATCCTGAATACTACAGCATCTAACTAGGATATATTTATACTGTGTACAGAGCAGTTCAAGGCAGTATCACATAGAAATACTAGCTCTGGGTGAACTGATATTTGCAGTCTTAGAGCCTGAAACTTCAGGCCATGAAAAAGTTATTTCTACATTATTGGGTACATAAATCTAAGGTATGTGACAGTGCCTCCAAGCACATGGCTGTGAAGCCATGATCTTTCTTCCAGACTTAAGTACTGTCAGATCATTTGCGCAGAAATGGGTCTCCTGAACACAGCAGCAAAATAAGTCAGTGATAACACTCAGATTTTATAGTAGCTTAGTAGCAGGAGCTAAATTCCTTTCTGGCTGTCTGGCAGATCTTCTTGCATGAGCACACTGACTATCAAGCTATGTGGATTTCTGCAGTGGAGCGCACCAAGACCCACTAGTGAAACTGCTCTGTTTTTTAAAACTAATTCAAGAACTACCTGGAAAACACACTGGATATAGCTTTGCAAATGAGTGCTTAGGATTAGAAAAACTGATCAAAGGAGGAAGACCTCAGCTCCAGTCCCTTCTCTAAAGACTGTTCATGCATTTTATCCTGCAGCTTTTTCATATATAAGCTGTTGGGACAAACACCAGGACTCATATCTTCCCCTCATCAAGAAGAGTGTGAGGTTAGAGGGACATGCACAAATTACTTCCTCTACACTTAAAAGAAACCAGTGTACATCTTTCTTTACTAACAGCATTGATATTGTTAGTTCTCCAAATATTGGTAGATTTTCAAAGAAATCCACTATGCAGAATGTGTTAAACAGGCTAATCAGCTCTCATAATAGTCCCCAAAAGAGAAGGAGTCTATAATATATCCTTATGCTATATATAGGGAATATAGACTATAGTGAAACTGAGTGATGTGTTCAGTCACAGACAGAATCCAGTTCACAGCTAGGTTTTTCATTAAGCGCAAGCAGTTGATTTATGTAAGTTATCCTGGAAAATTCTAGTAAGAGTGGGAGGAGGACGGGTATGGTTTGGGATCCAAAGTCTATTACAAGCCTCACTGAGGCCAGTGAGCACTTTCTGGCTCAGCTGGAGCAACCCAGTCCCATTCTGTAGTAAGAACAACAAATGGGAGCTACAGCCCAAATACACAGGGTTGCATAACCACTGCAGAGAAGAACCACCTATGTCAGTAGTGGGTGTAGTGATTGCAAATGCAAGGGTTCTGGGTCACTGGTTGTAGCCTGTGCGGCTTGAAGGAGAAAGTCAGCAGCAGCAATTGCAAGCGTGACTAATTGAGAGCATAGACACAACTCGTAGAGGTCAGGGTACGACAGATGTGAGGATTTTGAAATAAAGCAGTTGCCCACTGTGTTTAAAGAAACATGACTTTATGCAAGTAAACAAGATTAGACCAGAGACTATGCCAGACTTTAGAGTCTGCCTTTTAATTCTAGTGCAACAACTGAAGGCAATTGGTTTGAATCATATGCAAAAAGCAGGTACCACATGCAAGTATTTTCCTGAGTTATGAGCTCTACATTTTAAATGAGAAGACAAATTAGTCAAAGCACTGAAAGAACCGAGGAAAAAAAGAAAATCAGTGACTGCCTGCATGCTTCCATTTCTTGTCCATCAATAGCAGCTCTGAAACTTGTGGCCTAGATACTATAAATATTATACTTAGGCTTAGTTTTATGCACAGTAGTCATACTGAAGACAATGGAATTTTGTTTGAGTAGTTCCTGTACTATTTAAGAGACCAATGTGTAAAAATGACTGCAATACCAAAGTCAGGGAAAGACATTTATTTTCATACTTCTGTTTCTTCCCCTGCAAAGAAAAGGAAAATACATAAGGCAGATTACAATTTAACACAGAAAAACAGGCTTTTCAGTCTTAGGAATAGATTAGTTGAAATAATTATGGCAAGCTCCATGTTGCTAACGCGGACATTCAAAAGCAAAAGATATTATTGTGCTCCTGATATCAGGTTAAAAATAACTAGTATAAACTTCGAGTGAACACAAATGCAATAATGGTTTTCCAGAAGATTAACACAGAGACTTTGATTCTACAAGGACCTGTATATTTTTCATTTAGGAGAAAAGCAGTTGAAGTAAATCTACTGAAATGAGATGCAAAGTTTGCTTAGAACTTTACCTTGTTTGATAGGAGACTTGATATAATGATCATAAAGAGTGTTAAATCAAAGGAATGCGAAGATATATTTTAACTGGGTACATAGCAAAAGGAACAACATTATGAAATAAAGAGATCATGGATTTCCTATCAGTGAGTGGTGTTATGTAAGTAATGAATATAAAAATGATTTATCAGCACCAGACGGCAAAAATCTGTCTGTTATATCTTAATGTCTTGCAAAGGAACAAGTGACTTATTAGATCTGTTTATACTATTCTTCCATCAGCAGAATAAGTGACTTAAATTGGGTTTCTGTTATTTCAGAACTGAAAGGATGAAGAATCAGTCTGTCTAGCTTTAGAATATTGTATTTGACAAAAAATTCAATTTTATTGAATTTTTCATATTCAATTATTTCATATTCAGATGTGCATACTGAGAGAGGTTAATATAAGTCACACTGTTTATTAATCTAGAAGATGGTCTTCAAAAATTGTGCTTAGTCAAAACATGTTCCATCAAAGTGATAATGAAGGTGTCACAACTAATCATATAAGGAATAAAGCCACTTTACAGGGCAACACAAAACAATAACATCCTAAGCAACCAGAATTCTGCTGGTTAATGTGGACATGAGACTTAAAAAAGATCCTGATCCTACTGAAGACTTCTAGTCCATTTCCACTATTAAGTTGAAAGAAAAGACAATGGATATTCTGTCTCTGCTATGCAAATGGAATTCTGTAAAACTCATGCCTTTGATACAAAGAAACATGCACTGAGATCATGGTGGAAAAAAAAATATCTTCCCAGTTTTTGACCTATATTGAGAGACACATGGATCCAGAAGATAGAGAACAAAACAGGGACATTGCAAACTTGAACTGTGTTCCAAGCTCTCACATAAATCTTCTGTATGACTTTGGATAACTCACATCACATGCCTTTCATTCCCTTACAAACACTTTGCCTGTTGTATGTAGTTAGATAGCAGTCCCTGTGAGACAAAGGCTTTTATTGTGTGTACAGCACACAGCACAACAATGTCAGGGCTTAAATTAAAGTCTCTAGGTACGATAAATAAACATAGGTATGTTCAGCAAAAATAAGATAAACAACAAATGAGATTGTACATGACAGTATAATCAAACAAAGAAAATGGACTGTTTGGATTTGACACTATCCAGGTGTTAAATGTAACACTGAGTAGAGGTATATAGCATAGTTTTGATTCTTGCTATTGATACCAAAATGAAGCTAGAGGGCAAGTTTAGGATTTTTGTGAGACAAGTTCTGCCTTGCAAAACATAATTGAATCTGTTGTAGCACTTACTCTTAAATGGCGAGTCACAATTTTCCCTCTGATAATTATGTAACAAGGTTTGAAAGAGATGTGAATAATAATGCACCTAATTGTCCTTTCACACAAGTGAAAGTTCCCACTAAAGCTGATAGAGTTATATGAGTGAAAGCTGAAAACGCAGGTCATGTGAGATATGGCGTTTCCAGCAGTTAGTTATTAGCTGCTACTCCTCCTCTTAGACTTGCTTGGTTTATTACAATGTCCTTTTAAAAACAATGGGGAGATCACTCCTCACACAGCACAAGAATAAGCTTTAACTTTTTTGAAGACAGCTTCATTTGCATCAGAGGAGTAAAATTCTTAGTCTTGTTTTTTCATTATTGTTAGCTGATCTCTCAGATTTCCTGGGCTCCAGTTAGAAGCGCTTGGAGATAAGAATCTGACCTTGGTTTTTCCCCTTGGAAGGAACTCTATGCAATGAACAACAGATCTGAAGAGTTTGTGGTAAGCTGTGTTGCTGAAGAGAAATAGTGTACCATGCTGCAACAGATGGATTTTCTTGAGTACTTAAGGTTTCTTGCTCATTTATAATGTCCTGTTATACCTCAGAAGATGTAACAAAGACATGAATAACTGAAGCCAGGCTATTACTTCAGAGTGAGAAAAGTCTCCCAGCCCACAAGAACTCCCAGGAAGTATTACTCACCACTGCTCAGGGTTCTGGATGCTTGTGGGGACTCTTGTAAGTCAAAGACAAGTGTTCAAGTGTGGGTGTAAACCTTTAACCAAAGCAGACTGCATTGTGGTTTCTCCAAGATGGATTCCTACAAGCTTCATCATCACCTCTCTTTTGCTCAGATTTGCAATAAGGTATTTATCCTACAAAGACAGACCTTTTTCAAGCACAGAGCCATCCCAGTAATGGCAGCAACCCATGTATATATGTGGTTTAAAACAGGAAGCATAGCAGGGAAACATTTGCTTATTGGTGATGTTCAAGATCTTGCCACCTATTTCATTTACTGGAAGCATGTAGAGGTTGCCTAGGACCAGGGGACAAGTCGTCATTGTGAGATTTCATAATGAAAATGTCTGTTAGTAAAGAAGCAGTTTCTCATTACTATTCTTCAGGTGTGTCCATCCAGAAAAGATTCAAATAATTTGTGGGCACCATATATTTTAGTTATTGCTATTACTAAGTGCATCCAAATCTCTTTCACTTAAATATAAGTATCTTTTCAATTATAATGAAATACTTTCCATTCCATCAATAAGTAATCCAGAAAAATAGTCAACAGTAGGTACTAAAGGTAGGGGGTTTTCCCATATCTGGCTAATGACCTGGCTAAGAATTCTGAGTTCCGGGGAGGTTAGTAGAGGGAAGCTGTTTTACAGAAAAAGACCTGGGGGTCCTGATGAACACCAACTTGAACATGAGCCAGCAGTGTGCCCTTGTGGCAAAGAAGGCCAACAGTATCCTGGGCTACATTAGAAGGAGCATTGCCAGCAGGTGGAGGGAGGTGATCCTTCCTCTGTACTCTGCACTGGTGAGGCCACACCTGGAGTACCATGTCCAGTTTGGGGCTCCCCAGTACAAGAGAGATATGGAGCTACTGGAGAAAGTCAAGCAAAGGGCCATGAAGATGGTTAAGGGACTGGAGTATCTCTCCTATAACCTCCTTCTCCAAGTGATAGAGGAGCCAACAAGGAGAGGTGCTATGCTGGACCTTGTTCTCACCAACAAGGAGGTGCTGGTGGGGAACGTGAAGCTCAAGGGCAGCCTGGGCTGCAGTGACCACAACATGGTGGAGTACAAGATCCTTAAGGCATCGAGGAGGGCGCACAGCAAGCTCCTGGACTTCAGGAGAGCAGACTTTGGCCTCTTCAGGGATCTGCTTGGTAGAGTACCATGAGATAAAGTCCTGGAGGGAAGAGGGGCCCAAGAAAGCTGGGTAATATTCAAGGATCACCTCCTCCAAGCTCAGGAGCGATGCATCCCAGCAAAGAAATCAGGCAAAAACGCCAGGAGG
>NW_008824471.1:539161-552830 GCF_000699105.1 Pygoscelis adeliae
GGGAATGTAATTTCTGTGCAGGAGACCAATAAACATTTATTGTTGATGCAAAAATAAAACAAAAAGTCTTAATTATTAACGATTTATTAACATTAGTTTAAAGCAAGTGAATATAAAAATTGCATTCCTCTGCAGAGCGCTTTTTCTATGAAGCTTGTAAAAATTAGTTTTCTTTTCACTTTCACAAGCTGTGTTCACTGTTTTGCCTCAGACACCTATATCTGAAAGCAAAGATTTCTAGCTGAGCTACATATGATGGAACTTGAAAAAAACCAAAACTAAACCAAAAAAACCCACCCATTGTTTTTTTATAACCATGTTTCTTGCTCTAATTTTGGAAGCTCAACTTCTCACAAAAATTAGGATTCTTCTCTTAAGCAGATAAAGATTACCAGAATAAAAGCTTTGAGTTGTGGTGAATCTTTAATTGAATCAGATGTTATTTTTATGAATTTAAATTTAGGTTTCAAATAATAAGGTTTGGGCAGAGTTTGGGAACTTGTGAATGGGATTATCTTTAAGTTAAAACTTTGCTGTTTGAGAGTATTGCCTCACAGCGGAAGAATCTCCTTAACAAGGCCTTTGCTCTACTTCACATGCTGCAGCTGCAGACACAGACTGAAAGAAGTAACTAATACAAATGCGTGCAATTTTGATGAGAAAACTTGAAAGATGGGTTCCTTGCATTTGGCATGAGACTGAAACAATAGTGTGGCTTTGTTGTTCTATATATATGATTTTTTTTTTTTATTGCCATCACATTATGGAAGACTCTTTAGTTATGTATCCTGGAACAAATTATCTGCAAATATGTACATGCAGTGTAGAGTACAGAATACTGCCTGAAACAAGTGATAACTCCACATCTGCTCTGGTGAGACCCCACCTGGAGTACTGCGTCCAGCTCTGGAGCCCTCAGCATAAGAAAGACACGGACCTGTTGGAGCGGGTCCAGAAGAGGGGCACGAAAATGACCAGGGGGGTGGAACACCTCTCCTATGAAGACAGGCTGAGAGAGTTGGGGTTGTTCAGCCTGGAGAAGAGAAGGCTCAGGGAAGGCCTTATAGCAGCCATTCAGTACCTGAAGGGGGCCTACAAGAAAGCTTGAGAGGGACTTTTTACAAGGGCATGTAGTGATAGGACAAGGCATAATGGCTTTAAACTGAAAGAGGGTAGATTTAGATTAGATATAAGGAAGAAATTCTTCACTGTGAGGGTGGTCAGGCACTGGCACAGGTTGCCCAGAGAGGTGGTGGATGCCCCATCCCTGGAAACATTCAAGGTCATGTTGGACGGGGCTCTGAGCAACCTGCTCTAGTTGAAGGAGTCCCTGACCATGGCAGGGGGGTTGGAACTACATGATCTTTAAGGTCCCTTCCAACCCAAACCATTCTATGACTCTATGAGAAAAGGCTGAGTGAGCTGGGACTGTTCAGCCTGGAGAAGAGAAGGTTCGGGTGGGAGCTCATCAATGTGTACAAATATCTGAAGGGAAGCCAGATATAAAGAAGATGGAGCCAGACTCTGCTCAGTGGTATCCAGTGACAGGACCAGAGGCAATGGGCATAAACTGAAACATGGGGAGTTCTGTTTGAACATCAGGAAACACTTTTTTACTGTGCAGGTGACTGAGCACTGGCACAGGTTGCCCAGAGAGGTTGTGGAGTCTCCCTCCTTGGAGATGTTCAAAAGCCATCTGGACATGGTCCTGGGCAGCCTGCTCTAGGTGGTCCTGCTTGAGCATGAGGGTTGGACAAGATGACCTTCAGAGGTCCCTTCCAACCTCAACTGTTCTGTGATTCTGTGATTCTGTGAGTGCTCTGAATCATTAATGCTGATGTTTGGTAACTCTTGGAACACTGGCAAAATTCTAGATAATGGAAGAAAATTTATGCTACGACAATATTAAAAACACCTATTAGAGGCTATCAGTCTGACATCAGTCTTGGCCAACAGACTAGAATGGCTGGAAAGGACTCTATTACTGAGGAATTAAAGATTACAATGTAATTAAAGCTAAGCAGCAAGGGTATAAACAATGGATATTTTCATTAACTTGATTGTTTAATGGCATTACAATTTGGGGTGCAAATACACCCCCCAAAAAAGAAAATGTTGATTTAGTAAATTGCTTTGTGACATTTTTACAAAAAATAACTTTGACGGAATTAAAATTACATGTATAGAATCTTCACATTTAAGCCAGGATACAGCAGTTACATTTATAATGAATTTCTTCAGGTTTTCATCCCTCATTCTGAAGTATAAACTCTGAACCTAAAAGAAGATATAAAATGACTAGTAAGATTTACAAGTGAGATTGGAGAGCTAGAAAGTAATCAAAAGGACAGATTACTAACAAAAGCCAAACTAGGTTACAGGGTAAACTGTCCATAAGTGGGGGGAAAAAAGTAAGCAACCAAAAAAACAGCCCATACTTACCCAGAGAATATGAGATGTTTTACTTACTATATGCTATGTCTTAAAAAGACTGTGCCCTGCACTGTATGGTCAGATCAATATGAGCACAGTCTTTGTGAGGCTGTGACCAAGAGCAATAAGGAAATGATGCATACACAGCTTGGAACTCAAGATTGCATAGGTTAAAACTTTACTACTTTTTCTATCCATGCTAATGCCACTGGACTCATGTGTCCGGTTCTAATGGCTAAGCCTCAAGAAAAGTAGGAAATAAATTACAGAAGATGTAGAGAAAATAAATCACAAGGATAACTAAGATGTAGAAAATGTTTCTTACAATGGAGGACTTTCAACTGCTTCCAAAAAACAGATTAACTTATTTAAAATGAGCATAAATCTCTCATTATATGTTGGTGAAAATGTCATCATATCTCTGAGATAACAGTATCTTCAATCCAGTAAAGTCGAGCTGAATGCTGGAACATGCTAAAGTATAGCATCAACTACATTTAACTAGGTTTTATGTTTCTGTAATTCTCCAGCCCACCTTTTCAAGAAAAAACCTTCTAGAGATCTTCTTAAGACCTCCCAATGGCTGATGACTCACACAGTGAAAGAACTTTGTGCAGCAGAAACTTAATATATGCAGATAGCTTTTTCAGTTGCCTCAGAGAACTCCTTTGGCTCATCTTACTAATTCAATGCACATATTTGAAACTATATGCTTTGAATTATAACATTTTTCCCTTCAGAATGAAAATATTACTAATTATACAATGGAAGTCCTGACATTTAGCCTCTCTAAATTGTTCAAAACTTTAAACCTCACCAACCTCTCATGAATTTGTCTAAAACTGCTGCTCATCTCTATTTTTCTGTGTTTCTTTTTCAATTGTTGTAGCAATGCTCAGGTCATGACTTCAGGCAGGAAATATCCATGAGGATTTGCTGAATGCTAGTAACATGATCACATAGACAGTAAATTTCTTTAGTAATAACAAATGTGGAAGGAGATACAGGTAATAAGGAATGGTATTGCGGCAGAACCATCCTAGTTTATGTCTTTCATAATATTCCTTGAAGCATCAGGCATTCAAATTGTAAATGACACAAGTAAACAGTAACAAGTTCTTTTGTGTAGAAAGCAACGAACAGCCCCACTAGCAATAATATTGTAATCCAGCAATATACCTTTGAAGCTAACAAAAGAAACAACCACTGAGATTAAACGATAAGCCAAAATCTATATATGATAAGAAAAGACAAGTGAAGCAACTATCACTTTGATTTATAGCTGTGCAGCTAAATCCACCTAATATCAAGACCCTCAGTAAGAATCAGATTCATGATATAGCCTTTGGCTATATGTCTGAGTGAAGCCAGAGAGAAAGTTAAAATGTCAACACCATATCTCAAAAACTCAATGTAAAGGCGGTCATCATTTAATGAAGCCAAGTAAGATCTTTTAAAGCCAATGATTTAGCCAAGGTATTCTGAAACTATAATCCCACTGTCCTGGTTTCTGCTGGGATAGAGTTAATTTTCTTCCTAGTAGCTGGTACAGTGCTGTGGTTTGGATTTAGGATGAGAACAATGTTGAAAACACACCAATGTTTTAGTTGTTGCTAAGTAGTGCTTACATTAGTCAAGGACTTTTCAGCTTCCTGTGCTCTACCGACTGAGAAGGCTGGAGGTGCACAAGGAGCTGGGAGGGGGCACAGCCAGGACAGCTGACCCAAACTGGCCAAAGGGATATTCCATACTGTGTGACGTCATGCTGAGTACATCAACTGGGGGAAAGCTGGCCGGGGGGGTGCCGCTGCTCAGGGACTGGCTGGCCATTGGTTGGCAGGTGGTGAGCAATTGCATTGGGCATCACTTGCCTTGTATATTATTATTATTATTATTATTATTATTATTATTATTATATTTCAATTATTAAACTGTTTTTATCTCAACCCACAAGTTTTTCTCACTTTTACTCTTCTGATTCTCTCCCCCATCCCACCGGGGGGGCGGGGAGTGAGCGAGTGGCTGTGTGGTGCCCAGCTGCCAACTGAGGTTAAACCACGACACCCACAAAAGGCATAATCCAAGTGTTTGAATCCGTGGTCACTAAACAAAAAGCTCTAATTCCAGACTTCAGCCTCCCTTGACTAATGTTTTTTCACAGAACCAGACACTACTGCGGCAGTTCCTCCAAATTCTTGCCATTTTGTCAGCTCATTTGCTTCCTTCAGCATCAGTCATACGTGGCTGGTTCTGACAGATAGGCTTGTGATAAATGCACAAACTTAATTCATTGTCAGGGAAGTGGTGAAGTCACCATCCCTGGAGGTATTTAAAAGACATGTAGATGTGGCACTTAGGGACATGGTTTAGTGGTGGATTTAGCAGTGTTAGGTTTACGGTTGAACTCAATGATCTTAAAGGTCTTCTCCAACCTAAGTGATTCTATGATTCTATGATCTTAAATCAGTTGTACTTATCTACCACAATGCAATGTGAAGTAGATGATAATGTTCTGATTGAATAGCACTTTTTAAACTTGCCTACCATAGATATAAATGAGAATGTAGGCTTATGTAAATTTTTGTAGCTTTATTGCTAAAATCAAGTTAGTTTAGAGAATGAATTAGTATGGATTCTTATTTAAAATATGTTTGTTTGCTACCATATCGTAAAGAGAGATGTGTCATTTGCATGTGTCTCAAGCTGTTAATGCATCTGATTTCTTCTTAGCACTGCAGTGTATCAGAGACAATTTCTAAGTTTGTAAACACCAACAAATTAATGTCAGTCCCTCATGTAGGAGTCAATTGCATTTTCAGATTAGCCATGAGTTGCATCTATTTTCCACAGAGATATTAAAACGTTGTTTAGAAACAGTCTCTTGGAAGGGAAATGTATTTATCACTTTCCATAGGATGACAGCCATTGATCTCAGACTGTTGTTTTCTGTCACATTCTTTGAATTTAAACCAGTGATGTCTGGAACTAAGTTGTCTTTGCATATACAGACAGCAGAAAAATGCCAGGCTGCATCTAAGTGATATTCAATTCTGTTAATGGTATGACCATTTGCGAGCATTGTTAAAAAAGTATGCACCCATTCAATGTTTTGTAGCAAACCATGCCATGCTTTGTAGCCTTTCATAATGGCTTATGAAACTTTCTTCAGCAGCAATGAAAAACACCACCAACCTTGTCACTGTCACTTGGTTCAAAAAAGTAATTAGCCATGACTGGGCCCTTCCTCAGATTTTTTTTTTGGGTCCCACCTAAAGCTTTAATAGGTCTTGTTTCACAATATCTCTAAGACAAAGTCTTTCCACTTCTGCACTTCTCCACCACCAGGCCTTCTTCATCTTCTGTTTTACCCACTGCAGCCTCGTCTTTTATGGCTTTCACAAATACATTTTACTCCACTCTTGTGCATTCAAAATGCTGAGGGAAGCTCAGTTCCCTGTCTCCCTGCTCGTTCCTCCTCCTTCACCAGACTAAAGAACTCGATTTCCCTTTTGAGTAGAAGGATGACTCTCCATGCTGCTCATTTCCACCACTGAAACATAGACCTCTGCCAATAATGCCAGTCCATCTGTTAAATTTTCATACAAGCAGCTGAAAACTTTCTACCATGCCCCAATATTATGTGTGTAAAGAGATCTTCAAACATAGGTGTCAGAGCCCTGAGAACATCTCCCCTCTGGGAGGTCTGGCTCCCAGGGCTAAGGGCCAATTTAGAACTGGTACAGCTGAGCGCGGCCCCCTTCCTCTGGTGCCCTTGGAGGAAGGCTCCCAGGCAGCACTTTGGGGAGGCCCCAGACAGGCCTGAGCCTGCTGCTCTTGATTTGAAGCTGAGGCTCTACCAATATATCACCTGAGCTACTTATTGCTCCTGCTGCATCACAGCCTTATGTGGCAGGCCATGAATCCCATTGATCCAGTCTCTGACCCATAGACTGATTTCCTAGCCTGGCTTCAGCCTGACCCTGTCACCATCTGAGGCTGTGTCTGACCCTGGTTGCCTTCACCAGGACTGATCCTGGCCCCCACCTGTGAGCTGATGGCCCATCCTGGCCTTGTCCCGATGCCTAGGGCTTGGGGCTGCCCCTGCCTGTCCCCCGGCCTGCCCCACTCTCTGGCTGGGGTGGTGGGACAGGCCCTGGCCGGTGATACCCTGCCCTGCCAGCCCAGGAAGCCCCTCTGTGTCTCCTGGTTCCCTGGGGTGCCAGGGAGCAGCCAGCCCACGCTGCCCGGACAATAGGCAAAACTACCTGGTTACCTGGTCTTCCAAGCCCTCCCCGTGAATCTGATCTGTGGTGAAGATAAAAGCTAAATCAAAGTCTGGCTTTGTTTAGTTTGGCTTAGTATATTCATAGCGCTTCTTGCGGACCAGTACACAGTTACGTGTTGTCATTCTCACTTTTTCTTCATGTTCTTAGCTGTTTGTACAGAGCCATGTAAAGGAAGATATTCATTCATGGCATATTCAGTCACTGAGAAATATTATTGGCATTAGAGAAGTCAGTAGCTTGGAAACTCAGTATTAATTATCTGGAAACCTGGGGACGAAGTGCTTAATTATTTTACTCTAAATTAAGTCACTGCTCTAAAATGATTTATTTTATTTTTGTCTCTCTACAAACTATATGGTTTTGAAAAACCAAACAAGAAATAGAAGGAAGTTGAATATTCTGCATTTTGAAGTCTTGTTATGATTTGGCACTATTTAATGCTTCCTATGTGGAACTAGAGGCCCTTTTTTAAATCTTGGTCGACTGTACAGTGAACAATAGTCCCTCAGTCTGGGGAAGACAATTTAACTCTACAGTCTGAGGTATTTGGTATCTCTGAAAATTAAATATTTTCTCTGTATATACTTCCTATAAAATTAGGTCAAATTCTAATATCACTTTTGAAGTGTAAGTCAGAGTAACTTCATTGACTTCAGAGTGGAGACCTGGAGAGTTCTAGTACTGACATAATTTCATGTTTTCTACTGTCATCAAGATGGCAGCCTTCCCAAAATTTGTATGGATGACAAAATTATAACCTCAGTTACTTTGTCCAAAATGATATTGATTAGCTTAATAGATTTTGGCACTATGCCCAGAATTGTCTTTAATAAATAATTTTCCTACTCTCTAAAGATTTTTTTCTGTCTTGAATTTACATAGTTTTTCTAACAAGTCTTTTTGATTAAAAGCACTATTAAGCATGGTTAAGAATGAATGGAACCAAATTTGAGCAATTCATCATTTTCAATTCCACAAGCCAATATTGGTAAGTATAGAACAGCTCTGGCTGTCCTTCACTGAGATATGGGTAATTTTTCAAAGCATAATGCCTGTCCAACCTGGAAAACAGCCACAGGATATCTTATAAAAATTCCATTCACCAGCATTGTTACAGCTATGATACTCAGTAAGACTCTGCAGAGGTTGTTGACTGGTCTCTGTAGAGTTTACAGTTCTTCCAGACTGTAAGTGAAAAGTTTATTATGGCGTCCTTTCAATGACCTTGTTATACTTGCATTCTTTTCACTAATAGATACTAGATTTTCTTTTTCCAGGTAGGTATTCCTAAACTCAGACACAAGATGGAACTGCATGGTTTAGGAACGAGTATCTGTATGCTCAGGTGTGTTATCTGCAAATGCAGAGGAGGCAAATTTCTCTTCTTTCATCCTCGTTGTTTTGTCTAATGTAATCAAGCCATGTTCACCTGTTTCCATTCTGTGCTTGTGAGTATTCTCTGAATGGTGTTAGGATTCAAAACTAAAGGATTTCTAAGAAATGGACGACTGACAGACAGACAATGATGTCTGTGGTGGGTTGACCCCAGCTGGTAGGTAAACCCTCAACCAGTCACTCGCTCACTTCCCCCAGTGGGGTGGGGGAGACAATCAGAAGGGCAAAAGTGAGGAAAAAAACCTCATAGGTCAAGATAAAGACAGTTTAATAAGTGAAGGGGAGGGGGAGAAAAACCCCAAGTGATACAAAAGCAATCACTCGCCACCAGGAGACCAATGCCCCGACAGTCACCAAGCAAGAGCTATTTTGGAAAAACTCCCCCGTGTTTTACTGCTGAGCACAGTCTGGAACATCCCTTTGGTCAGTTGGGGTCAGCTGTCCTGGGGCTATGTCCCCTCCCAACCTCTTGTTCACTCCCAGTCTGCTCACTGGGACGGCAGTGAGAAACAGAGCAAGCCTTGGGGCTGCACAGCAATAGCTAAAACACTGTTTTGGTCAACCATCTAAAACACAGCACCAAACGGGCTGCTGTGAAGAAAATTATCTCCCTCCCAGCCAAATCCAGCACAGTGCCTTTCAAGAAATGGTTGTATGTATTCTTTCCTGAACAACCCCTAGGGCAGAAGTTATTTCAGTCCACCGTCAACAGTGTGGAGCTTGTTTGGCTTAACACATTGAGGGTATTTCCCTGGCCAGAACCAGGTGCCTTTTGGTGATACTCTGCTTAAGCAAAGTGTTAGGCCAAAATGGTGTCAGGAACTAAGCAATGTGAAGAATTAATGACACATTACCCAATCTCATGTCTTAACCCAGATCTATTTTGCAACATAGACAAAGCCACAGGGTCTGAAAAAGTACTTTTGCACCACAGCACACAAATAAAGAAGGCCATGGTCTTATGGATGTGGGCTTCTATTGCTATCTAAGATACAGCTTCCCCAGACCACTATAGTTGCATGGTTAACCAACCATTGGCAAGCAACTGTTTTGTTGCTAGTGATGAAGGGTTATATTGCTGTTGCCAACTGGCAACTCTTATTTTAAGAATGTACCTGAAATTAAGTATGGTTTCCAGATAAAGTAGATTTCCAACTGTAGCAACTCAGATGCATATAGTTTGTGCTCAGACAAAAGCCAAGAGGCATGTTAACCAAGAGGAGTACTGTGACATGGATTTGGGAAACCACCTGAACATCACTGCAAAGTACTGGCAAGTTCCAGCACAAGATTCTCAGAATATCCAGCATTCATATTCTTTGTCTTTGCCAATGATGAAGCAATCATGAGGATGCTTTTGACCACCTTTGTTTTGGGACTTTCTGTCTTTTCTTTCCCAGCTGATGGCAAAATCCTGCATACAAACCATGTGACTGCAAAGAAATTCAAATATGCTTCCAGCATTTGGTGCTGGAACACCTGTTTGAGAGGCTGAAGGAGAAGAGGCACTTGATTCAGAAGCACAAAATGCAAATATTGCAGACATTGCATAGAACTGAAAGTTCACACCAGCATACTATGTCTACAGAACTGAAGAGAAGTATTGTGCATGCTGAAGTTCGCTGTTGTTGAAGGACTCTTTCACCAGTTCACACGAGTGCCCTCCCCCAAGCAATATGGAGTGAGGGTCAAGGAAAATTAAGATGCTGTGCAAGTTAACATCTATGCCATATGTGACGGTTGCAATGAGTAATCGATTGCTAATGCTTGTACTGTTTTATGGATTGTGAAATACCTTGGGACATGTTTTAATGATATGTTACAGGGTATTGAAATTCTTCTTGTGCTTATTTTTTTTGACTCCTGGTGTGAATGGACTGCCAACCTGCAAGGGTTACAGTATGCCAGATTAATTTTATAGATTGTGTTGGTAAAAGTCAATTCATTTAGCAAATAAAATATCAGTTAATTGTATCTCTGTGCTTGCTCATTAGGGACATGGTGTGCCATTTAATTGGTTCATGTAAATTGCTGGAGCTTTTGTGTGTGTCTGTGCACATTTTAATAAAAACTTTTTGCAGATCAGTGGCTTCCTCTTTCTTGCATTTGAAGCACTGAGAATGTGTGCTTGAACTTAAAAAAATACTAACAAGTAAATATACTCCAATCACTAAACGAGGTTCAACTCATAATTCAAAAATGGATGGGAAGGCATCTTTGGTAGTAAGAGAGAAGGATTTCCTGGTAGATCAGTACTGGATTCAGTGGAAAGGGAAAGTCTGTGTTTTGCCAGGTGTGTTTGGCTTAATTATTCTGCTTCTCTTTCCCAACACTGGATTTTCAGCATCGCCCACCCCAAGGTGGTCACTCCCCACATAAAATGTAACTGGAAAAAGCACAGTCCAAGCACTAAATGTGGTACTGCTTCGTAAATGTAACAACCTTAATGCATCATAGGCCAGGTGGGAGTTGTTGCCCAAGATCAGATGCTGGGACCACTGTCAATCACATCTTCAAAATGCACAAATAGGAGGCTTTGCTGGACTGCTGGTTAGTGTCTTTTGTCTTTCATGATTGTTCATTTGGCACTGCTACCCAAACCTATGAATGCCCAGTTCAGTGAGATTGCGTTATGAAGATGAATTGTTCTGTTACTGAAGCCAAAATTATGGTGCTTGGCCTATTCTTTTCATGTGTTCACCAAAACCTAAGTATCCCTCTGTGTGCAATTATCTGCATAGGAACACATCTTTAGCTTCCTATAACAGGTGTTAGCTGGCCATCAGGAATCAGCAGGTCTCTGCTGGTACCGTGTAGGAAAAATGAGCAGTTAAATGCTGAATAAGGCCTTCTAAAATGCCATCCATCTTCCAGGAAGTAGATGGACAGATGGTCAGAAGACACAGAATCAAGGAGCTGTAGGGATAACAGGGGCTGGGGCAGGTGTCGTCTGTACTCGAGGCTGTCTCTTGCATCTTCATGACAATCTTCTTGCAAGCTGAGCACGTAGAGAGGCCAGAAGTAAGAGGCTGGCATGTACTTAAGCCAACTGTACTTAAGTACAGTTATTGCTCTGTATCTCACGCTGTTGAGAGGGCCTCAAATCGGAGTTGATCCTCAGTTGCACTGCCTCCATATTTAGCACGGTATTGCAACTGTTTTAATATCCCACAGACAGAAAGGGGATGACTAATTCAAGAACCTTCTTTTATTAATGACCTAGATATTTAATCAGCATGTACTTGAGGAAAAAGCCTCAGGACAGAGCCTGAAACATCGTTGCTACATTACTGGCATACTTTAAGTGGAATCCGGGCTGTTCCTGTGAGGACTGACTTTGAGGAGGAAAAATAACCTCATAAAACCTTAGAGATAAATTCTGTAGAGAAGTAACTATAGCAGCTCCCAGGTCTTTGGCCATCTTAGTTTGATGGGGGTGAAGAGATGCATGCTGTCAAAGATTATATATTTTAAACAGAAGAACAGTAACCTGCATGATATTGTAAATATATATTACTATCTTTGTGATAAATAATTTCAATTCCCTTCTGATTTGGTGAATGTTATTTTATCTACAGTTCTCTGAAGTAAAATTGGAATCAAGTTCACTTCAGTTAAGATAAGGCCATCTCTCCATCCTACATCCTAGTCTGTTGTCAGTAGTCAACTATTTACAGGAAAAACCTCACTAGAGCAAGGTACTTTGGAGTAAATGAGACTGCTAACTTGTATTTGTGAAAGTAACTTGATGATTCAAAGCCAACGCAAGGTAAAACATCAATAGAGTTACACCACTATAAAATTACTGTGAGCAATAGCAGAATCCGTACAGTTATTGCTCTGTATCTCACGCTGTTGAGAGGGCCTCAAATCGGAGTTGATCTTCAGTTGCACTGCCTCCATATTTAGCATGGTATTGCAACTGTTTTAATATCCCGCAGACAGAAAGGGGATGACTAATTCAAGAACCTTCTTTTATTAATGACCTAGATATTTAATCAGCAGCTGTTTACTTCATCCACCTTTCAGCTATTTGAAGATATTCTGCTTGCTTGTCTTTGAAGTTCCTTGTTTACCCCTCGTTGACTGTGTGATGAGTTTTGACACACTGTGCTAATTTAATTTTGTTTTTCAAGTCTGTGGCATGAGAACAGATCTTAAAGCTTTTTTTTGTTGCATTTTTATATTCTCATAGCTGAGAGATAATCAGCTAGATTCTTCCAGAAGCTCTGGAGGTTGTAGTACTGTCAGTAGAAAGAAGATGGAGCCGGTGCTGCGTCCCAGAGCATGCGGAGTCCACACGTGGGCTACAACACGACAGTCTATAAATAGCAGCTGCATGAGGCAGCATGATAATCCCTCCACCTCGCTTTCCTGATGTGAATTGCCTTGTTAGGAGCTTGAAACATAGCCATGATATCACCAAATAGCACTGCATGCATACCAAGACATCTTAATAAAGCTTACATTAAGCTAGTCACTGGGGGCGAGAAGGCCTTCAGCTGATGGTTTAACTGCATTTATTTGGTGATGATTAATGAATTATTGCTGCTATGAAGCATGAATACTTTATGGGTGGTGATATTTGTTAATAAATAAGTGTTTGGAAGATTTGGGGTAGCAAGGGGAGAGTTAATGCCAGGCTCTGTAGTGTTGAAACACAAGTCAGGTATTTCTTGACGTAAATAGATAGGATAACACTAACTTTCCCTGGTGGAATGAATCTTACTGACAGTACAATTCTTCTGCTGGCATTCATTATGCTCTGGGATGAAAATGTAACTGTTTTGTTTTTTAAAAAACTTGCTATCTGAAGACCAGGTATTTTGCTTGTTATAACAAATTATTAGTTGTGTAGATGATTTTAATAGTGCTGACATCTGGATTATGTTAATTAGACATACATCAGCAGTACCTTTATAACAGAAGTGCAACTTTTGTTTGCTTCTATGTTGCATGGCAGTGGAATACACTTGAACGTAGAAATATTTTTCAATTTTAGAAGAATGCATTCAAGCGTTCACTTTCAGGGTATCAGTCATTATCTGTGATTAATGACAAACTGGTAAAAAACAGCTCAAAGCAAAGATAAAATTAATGTTGTAGCCAAACACCAGCAGATAAAATTTGGCTGAGCAGCTGTGTTTCTAAATCAACTGTTACCTAAAATGTCACATAATCCATGTCATATTATGAAGTAGATGTTTTGCTCAAAAGAGGATCGACTGAGAAGTATACTGTATTGTTAAACTGGAACTGGGCTTCACCTATGAGGACTTTTTTCTTCCTCTGACAAGTAGCTGGCCTGCTAGTGAACCTATGCTGAAGCATTTTCTTTTTTCTGTGGATGACAGTTCAGACACTGGGAATTCCTGAAAGGCAGAAAGAAACCTAGGATGCAGAGCCCTCGTTGTTTTACCTTACTTGTTTATATGACAGTTTAAATGGCATTAGTGTGTTGATAGAGAATACTGCCATGTTTTTCCTAAGAAAACAGGGAGCAGGAAAGTAAATCTCACTATTTCACTGTTAGAGTGTCCCCAAGAAGCAGACAA
>NW_008824471.1:552865-553280 GCF_000699105.1 Pygoscelis adeliae
GCAAGATTTCTGAAATCCTGCATTTGACACTATTTCACTTTCTTCTTTCTCTAAACCTCAATTAATATATTTGAGTTCATTTTTGTGGGCACAAAATGCAGAAGGTAATTTTCTTAGGTACAGAAGGAAAGCTGCCAATACTTTGGGTGATGTGCCTGATACTAAGGTTTCAGCAAAGCATCTTCAAAATCTAAGAAATGTAAGTTTGTTTCCAGAGCTCCTAATTTATATGAATGCCATCATCAAGGAATGTAGGTAATAAATCACACACATGCAGGCTCACATGACAGGAAAGCTACTAAGCTGGGCTACTGCCTAGAAATGAGTTCCAGCAGCACCTTGTTACAAGCTACTGCCTAAGCCACACAGTGCTTGTGCGAGTTATTCAGACAGAAGAGTATGAGAAAAGGTGTTA
>NW_008824471.1:553325-574637 GCF_000699105.1 Pygoscelis adeliae
TTTCCCTCCATTGAACCTTCCGGAGGTATTTGGGTTAAAGTTTCAGAATTATTTCTACAAGCACAGAGATGGCAAACATTTTCCTCATAATAAAATAGGTGCGGTCCATACTGGTAACATCATCCCATGGGCTGCAAAATAAATAAGTCATGTTGTCAACACTGCCTATGTTGTAGTATGCCACATTGTGTGAAAGATATTGCTGTGGCTGTTACCTAAAACAGGAGTGTTTATATGAGTGAAACTCTTCTTCATACAGTTAAACTCTGTATGCTACTATTCAGCAAAGTAAATTGTATGCCTTGAACTACCAATCAATAATTTTTCCATTAACTTTACATTAATGAAAGGTACTGGAGTGAAACTATTAATATATTCAATATCTAATTCCCAAATAATAGTTTTGGAACGGATTTGGGCTGACATTATTTATCATCTATGCGAAAGGTTTGTTAAGTTGCCTATAGAAGTTACAAAACAAAACAAGTGCCTTAACCTTTAGTGCATATTCAGCCATACTAGTTTCTGTACAGGCACCGAGTCTTTTCTTCACTACGCTTCTCATCTGCCTGGGTGTTCTCTTTATCTTTTCTGATTTTTCTTTACTTGGTGAAGGTGTAAATTTTGATCGTGTGTGGACCAAAGTAAAAATACCTATTACCTACAAGTAATCAGAGCAAAACCATAAGCGTGCCATTTCTCAGATTCCTGAAAAGGAATCAGATGCATGTCTCTTAGAAGAGATCTAAGACCTGATCCCGGATTCCTTGTCCAGATCTTCCATTCGCTTCAGTGAGAGTTTGAGGACTATAGGAAAAAATGGATGAACAGCCCTAAAAAGGCAGATTATCTCCATGTTGTCAGGGTTCCTAGTGGTTTATTCTTGAAAGACTTTCCTCTTCTTTCTGGCTGCTACCTGAGCTACCATGCTCAGGTACAGATGGCAAGTAAGACTCATCTTTTGTTTCTGTTCCACAGGACAAAGGATAAACTGTCCACTGATCCAAAAAAGGGATATTGACACATCCTTCTGTTTACCCCAACCTGCACCGTGTGGTCACTTGTATAGTTTTTGACTTTTCTCCTGAGTATATCAACTGAGAGAATCACCCTCAGCAAGATACAGCCCATCTTAAAAAATCTCTGGTAAAAAGACACTACTAAGGGTGGCTGTCCCTATAGATTTCTTCTGCTTCAAGAACTGGGACAGTCCTTTAATTCCTACCCAAAGGTCACAGCAGAACTGTGGGTATACGCACAGCTCATTCCTGAAGGTTAAAAATTCAAGACTTCCACAGACTTTGTAAAATCTAATCATATTTCAGAATTGGGATTGAACCCTAAGAGAAAACTGAATCCAATTGCAAAGATGCACCACTAATTTTCAAATTGCACCAATTGTAAAGGTCTTTTACCAAAATCAGTTTCCGTAATGTGAAAGAAAAAAAAAAACAGTTGTTGAATTAATAGCCTTTTCCCTGGATTTTAACTGAATCTGAAGTTCCATTTAATATATGCTATTATAAATGGTCAGTCCCACATCTCAGGACAAAAATACTTAATGCATAACAATGCATAATACATAAAGGAAAAAAATAATGGGGGGAATAGAAAGCCACTTAATTCATCTAAGTTCAGGATCAGTTTTACTGCACAGTAGAATTCAAAATGAACCTGATGTGCTGATTCTCCTGTGGATTTCCTGCTTCATTACAGAACAGCCTTACCAAGACTGAAAATTATTACTCTACTTCAGTAAGCTTCCAAGCCTGCCTGGCTTTTTCCAGTGAGTTGAGAAGAGTTAGCGTAAATTGAATGCTTATGCAATTAATAAAAGGAATGCAGCACCTTCTCCACAGATAAACCTCAGTCCTGAGGTTTACTGTTTTTACTATTTATTAGCCCTCTGCCTTCTTTTGAGAATCCAGAACTTGAAATTACTTCTGATAGTGAAAGCTCCCAGCAGCCTCAAATCCCAAACCCAAGCATTTTCCGAGTATACAAATACCAGTCTCATGGGGTAAACCACAGCAGAAAACAGGTAAAGAGAAAGATAATCATGAGCAAAAGACAGCATGCAAGGTAATCTCTGCATGTGTCTTCCTCAAGAAGGCATAAAATTGTTGGAAAAGGAAGTGACTGCACTGGAAATTGTTGGAAGGGAAGGTGTTTCCTACAAATGAGAAAACAAATCCCTGAAATGTGCTGCTAGTCACAGTGCATTGCAGAAATTCATGTTCAAGTTACCCGTTCCACTAACCTAACGCGTTTCTCAAAGTTGGCAAATGGTTTCTTCATAAAGAACGAGGAGGGGGCGAGGCAGGGCGGAAGGGCAGTGGTTAAGAATATGAGGCACTTATTTGTGCTTAAAATAAAGACAACACACAAGACAGTGTGCTGGGCTCTGATTCATTGCCTTTTTTAAAATTTCAGGAACAGACATCTACAATAAAAAGGTCTGAAAGCACCTTACTGAGATACTGGAGGGAGCCTACACCTCTCTATCTGCAAACTAATATTAAAACCTTTGTTATCTGTCCTCCACAGGCCACTTATTTTAGTCATTTACAAGTAGAGTTCCTAAGGCCCTTTGCATGTCCTTTTAAATGTGAGGTACTAGATAACAAAAGCTGCTTCAGGGAGGCACTGATGTGTGCAGTCTGACCTGACCTTCACCTGCTTCAAGCACAAAACAGAGCAGTATGTACAGATGGTAGTTGGACAGACGTCTTGATTTTTTTCTCTCCCCATCCCTGTCTTGGATACCAGTACCTAAACATCAAGTATCCGTACCGAATGTAACTGTATTATACACAGAGCAGCAGTATCAGAAAAAGCATCCACACAACCGTATTCCTATATACCGTACCTGGACTTGTACACACCGGCGCGTGTACACACACGCGCGCACACAGAGAGCAATTACATACATAACTACTAGTTGTTTCCCATCTATAACTTGCTGTTTGTCCTTGCAGTTGCTGTTACTGAGAGCAACACCACAGTGATGGTTCTGAAACTTTAGACTAATGTGCCATCTAGTGACAACGCAGATGATCCTGAAAACTAAACTCGGATCCTTTCTACCATTTTATCTGAAATAGAAATCACTGACTTTTGCCACGTGAGCCCACTTCAGTTTGGAAGAGATCTGTGTTTTCAGGTTTTTACTTTGTGCTGCAGGATAAGCTTTGGACTCTCTAAGCATGAGTTTCCATACAAACCTGTGTGTTTGTTTTGAAACAATGCTTAGCCTGCAATGGACAACTTTGTAGCTGCTTTCTCCAGCATCTCAAGTTATGTTTGCCACCCACATTCTTAGAAAGTCCTCCTTTATGGTGGTCCAAGAACTCCCAGGTATTCGAGACGCTCTACTGGACATTAATAGTCTTTTCCTCTTTTTCTCTTTTTCCTGTCTGCAGTTAGAACACTTGATTAGTTCATAATGAGGTTCATTTATATTTGAAAATGTCCAGTCGCCAGGAAATTGGTGCAGGAAAAGCAGATGAGGGCAGAGAGTTTAACATTTTATTCTGAAAATGCCCTTAATTTAAATATTAGCAAGAGGTGATCATTCAGCAGAGCAATATCATCATCTGCATTACAACCGTACCTGAACGACAGTGAAAAGATACAAGGAAGCTGACAGAAGACCTTGCATTTTTATGACTTGCATGGGGCTTTGTTTTAAATAAAACATTTCTTAAACTAGTTATATATGAGTTATATATATGTTAAATTTATATACATATCTGCCTGTCTATCTATGTTAAAAAATAGACACCTGTCAAATTAATGTCTAAATACAGATTAATTACCCCCAAGAACTCTTGAGTGGAGGTTTCTAATGGTGATGACAAGAGAGACAGAAAAGAGTAGTACAAGGTACATACCTGTACAAGACAGCGGACACGGGTCAGAACTGGGATGATAAAACACCGAACAGTCTGCCAACAGAGGACTTGGCTAAAAGTCATTCATAAGGTACACTTAAGCATGAACAAAGTCAAGAAAAGGAATCAGCAGTTCTCAATAATTTTGTAAGCAGAAGATAATCACTATTCAAACGTTTTTTTTTTTTTAATTGAAGTTACTCACTTAGCTGCTACAAAAGTAGAACAAGATCAGAAAAGCTGATCCAAGCTGGAAAGTACTTGAGGACCTCAAAAGAGAAACAGACAAGAAGAGAAACAATTAACAGAGAAAAGTGTACAGTCAGCTCTGGTAATAGAAGTGGCCACTATCACAGGAATGCAGTTGTCATTCTAGATGCTGTTTTGTCTAAAGAATAAATTCATTCATCTAGGCTAATGTCAAACTCATGTTCTAGAGACAAGATGTGGACAGCAGTGACCATTATAACTGTTTCTACCGGCATAAATTTTTTAAAGTGACTAGTGACTTTGGTTACTTCTAATTTTGGCATCCAAAGACTTCAGTTTACAGGATGTGCTGCACAGCTGATACCTGAATGTACCTTAGCCTTGTCTTTTTGAAAATTTCACCATAGAACTATATAGCTACTTTTTTTTTTTTTTTTAATTAGACTCAGCAATTATTCCTGTTCCCACTAAGTCTTGGTTATTGATTTCAGAAATCAAAATTAGGTCAGGTGCCAATCTTAAACATC
This sequence comes from Pygoscelis adeliae, assembly GCF_000699105.1. Classification (NCBI taxonomy): domain Eukaryota; kingdom Metazoa; phylum Chordata; class Aves; order Sphenisciformes; family Spheniscidae; genus Pygoscelis; species Pygoscelis adeliae. Next base: position 557,956 of record NW_008824471.1, read on the forward strand.
TCTCAGGCTAAGATTGTTGATTCCAGAGGGTAGTGTACTGATCAGCTCCATTTAACAAGCCAGTTTTCCCCACGACCACGATTTAGCTTTGAATACACTAAACAATCCCATCTTTGTAAATACATTGTCCTTTTAGTCATGTATCCAGTACAACCAGCAAGATAATTTGCAAATCCCCAAGTCATTCTGAAAAACCAATATATGTAGCTTGTACAAATGGACCCGATGAATTGATGTGTCTGTATGACAGACTTCATGGGCCAGACTAGCCTGGTTTGTCTGCTGCCTTTTGCTATCATTTCTCAACCAGTACCATCAAACTTAAAAAAAAAAAGGTGCAGGGCGCTGTTTGGGATGACAAGTGATGCCAGTTCCAAGCCTGCAGTTAGACGAGCGGTAGAGCAGAGGCAAAACTGCTCTCTCACAAGCTTTCACGGGTACAACATTCCTAAAAGAAGAAACACTGTTTCATCTTCTGAGTTGAAGTTTCTACACAGAGAATGTTGTCCTGGTTTCAGCTGGGATAGAGTTAATTTCCTTCCTAGTAGCTGGTACAGTGCTGCGTTTTGGATTTAGGGTGAGAACAATGTTGATAACACACAGATGTTTTAGTTGTTGCTAGGTAGTGCTCACACTAGTCAAGGACTTGTCAGCTTCCCATGCTCTACCGACTGAGAAGGCTGGAGGTGCACAAGGAGCTGGGAGGGGGCACAGCCAGGACAGCTGACCCAAACTGGCCAACGGGACATTCCATACCATGGGACGTCATGCTCAGTACATCAACTGGGGAAAGCTGGCCGGGGGGGCCGCTGCTCAGGGACTGGCTGGGCATCGGTCGGCAGGCGGTGAGCAGTTGCATCACTTGTTTTATCATGGGTTTTGTTTCTCTCTCTTTTCATTGTTTTCCTTTTCCTTTTTATTATTATTATTATTATTATTATTACATTATATTTCAATCATTAAACTGTCCTTATCTCAGCCCACGAGTTTTCTTACTTTTACCCTTCCAATTCTCTTCCCCTTCCCACTGGGGGGGGAGGGTGAGCGAGTGGTGCTTGGTTGCCGGCCGGGATTAAACCACAACAGATGTTTGGCAGTGAAGATACAGAAATATACCTACAGTCTACAGAGGCACAGTGTTCCCTTCCCAAGGATGACCCGGAGCATTAAAAGGGCACTGTATTAACTCAGTCTCCAGTCTGAATACTTCGGTCTCTAGGCTGCATACTTTAGTCACAGGATACGCAGCTTTACAGATCGGCCCACAGCAATTCACTCCTTCCAGAGCCACGAGCAGAAAAATAGGCAGAAATGGTCATCATAGCACTCTCTTTATCAAGTATGTGGTACACCATGATTTCTTGTAGGGCTGTAAAAGTCCAGGTCAGCATGAAATCCTCTCTCCCTGCTCTGTGACAGTCTAGAGCTAGCAGCCAGCCAGAGCTCATGGTCTCAGCCAGGTCTTTTGCTGGGACTTGGACCTAATGGTGGACCAGTCCCCTCCTCTCACTTTCTTCACTGAAGTTTCTTCTCTCAAAGACTGATAGGGTGGGACTGAGTGAAAACGGCAAGTTACTAAACCTGACTCGAGCAGCATGCAGGTGGTATACCTTGTCATAGTTTCACAGGTATCTCTCCTGTGAAAATTTGCAGCTGCAGGGGACTTTCAGATATTACTACAGCAAATAGCAGATATAACAGTGAAAGAGCTATACAACCTGCCATGTATCTGTATGCAGATGGACAGTAGTGAAGGTCAGATTTCCTTTTATTGCGTACTATCTTTGTTTCCTTTTGGGAGACACCTTTTTCAATAGCGTAGGTTCAGGTAGTAACACCACCATTTTATGTTAATATAATTGTAAAATCTGCATTCCCAGTAAAGCTGTGGCTCAATTTGTAGTTCTTCAGTTTACAATGCTCCGTGAGCTGAAGTAATGTGCTCCAGGAAGCATCCTGAGACACCGAGGTCATCCTGGATCAGACTCTAGGAGGTTGGTCAGATCCCACTCGGGTTGCCCCCATGATTTCTCTTACACAAAACTATGTAACTACCAATGCTGTACAGAAGGAAGAACAGAGCTCCCACTCAGTTTAGCTGGAGTCTAATGGAGGAGTTTGGAGTCATTGGCATGTCTGATGGCTTTCGGATAGCTCCCTGATAGCACAGAGAAAGATAATAATGGCTACAGACTGAGCCAGGGCAAGTGCATCAGTAAGGATGAGGGAAAGTCACACAGTGGAGGTCCCTAGCTCCACTGAATCACACAGGATTGGAGTATCCCTGAAGGGTATTTTGCACTATGTTACCCTGACAGGCAGCAAGCCGCAGGGCAGAGACTCCAGGCAACAGACAGACACAGGGCACTTGGAGAATTAGCATCTTTCTATTTCTACCCACAGTGGTTAGTGAAAGGAGCTGAGCGGGGCAGGCAGAGAAGGGCTGGTATGCCAGCTGTGGGGAAGAAGCAGCTCCAGCCCCACACCACCCAGTTCACCCTGCTTTTACTTCCCTTCTTGTATAGCTCTACTCTCCTCCTCCTGTACCTGCTACGTGGAGGAAGGGTAGTGCAAGGAGCTTTCTACATTGTGTACGACAGTGCTGCTTCTCCTTCAGTCTCCTACCTACTGTCATATAGCAGCTACAAGCTCAAATGATGTTTCTGTCCCTTTCCCCCATGACTGCTGCAGGTAGGGCATCATCCTACCAGAGCCTCAACTGGCTGAAGGAGACAACACCTGAGTTTTACTGCACATTGCTACACAAACAGCAACTTCAATGGCTTTTAAATCCAAGAACTGTTTTTAAGAATTGTGATGTTTATTTGAGTCAAGCAAGGCAATTTTACCGTTTCTAAAAGCCCAGAACAATCCAGCTACCAATTGCAAAACCGGGCTGAATCACTCACTATGTCAGGTTTGATATTTATAGAAAACTCTGCGTGGATGTATATAGGACAAAGCACAGTCAGCCATCTGCCACACAGCTGGATGGCTTGTGTCACACACTGGCTGATTTGAAGGTTGACAGGTGTAGCTTTCCTGAAAGAAAGAAAAAGAGAGAGGGAGAAGGGAACAAGTATTAGTGCAGAGGCATACAATCTCCACAGTCTTTTCTACTTTATGTTTGCTCTTCTATTTCCCTCAACAATGTCCTATTTAGGCACCTCCCAGGTGCTCATTCAGCGGCATAGCAGGTGAGTCTAATGTGTGTAAGACTTGTGTGCTGGCTTTTTTGAGCTCTTTGGTGAGAAACAAGAGCCTGTGCCAGTGAGATGCATATAGTGGAGGGGACAGAGACCTGCCAGCTACCACCATGGTCTGCTGATGCACTCATTTTAGTTACAATGAACATTTGAGCTCTGGATATGTTTGCGTTGCAAAGAAAGTAAGTGTAGAAACACTTCCATCAATATACATGTATTAAAGCCTCTGGTCTGATCTGTTTATTCTTTCCCAAGGCAACAGCACCTTAGTTTGCCATCTGGTGATGCGTAGAAGGTGAGCAGAAGAGTTACCTGTGTGGAGTTGCAACAGAAACATTTCTAGAAGAAATAGCTGCTGAACAGCATGGCATAGAGAACAGAAAACTCGAGCATCTGCTCTTCTTGTGTAAGGCTTCCCCTCCTGCTGGGCTGGGAAGGATCGAGAAGCAAGAGACAGCCAAGCACCTGTGCCAGGAATCGCAGCAGCAATTGTCTCAAAGTCCGTACATGGTAAATAGCCAGGGTAACCTTACAAATGTTTAGAAAAAGCTCAGTGTGAGTGTGGGCTGACAGGGGTAACATTTTGAGTTGATGGAGTGTAGTGCAGGCACTCAGTCTTGAATAATCGACCTGATGTTCAGCAGTTCTAATTACCCATATTCCTTGTAATGGAGTGAGTGTCAGTGAAGGGTAAACAGCTGAAATGGGGTAGTGTGAGCCCTTGGTTTAAGTACTAGAAGGTAAATCAATATAATACAAATCTTTCTAATCACTTTGTACTTCAGCTTTGTGTCTCAGCATAGTCTCCAGAGATGAGCAGGAGTTAAAGGGAAACAAAAAATGAAGAAAGGAAACTGAAAAATTGCATGTTCTTTGGATCTGAAAAATCTAAAATGGTGATTTCATATCATATCTGAAATCATTATTTTAGACATGATTTCAGATGTTTTCTCTTAACCACATACGCCATATTCCAAATGTCTATAGAGTAAAAATCTAAAGCTTTAAATCACTAACTCAGAAGTATGGTAAACTCATTTCATCTCCAGATGCCAGTCACATGTGAAATGAGTTTGATATGTTCCATTTGTTTTCACAGCTAGCAGAAGTCTCGGTTCCTTCCTTAGCACTAGAAATATATATGTATATATGGTTTGCAATCCTAGCTCACATTACAAATTATCATCAAAGCTCATTGGCAAAGCCGCAGGGAGTTGCTTGCAAGAAGTTGCTTGCAAAATGTTATCTAGTTCTTTTAAGTGTTTCACTACAAATTCCTCTTATTAATGAAAAAATTTCATAAAGCTAAGGCAAATAGCTATACATAACATAAAAAAGAAACAGGATGAAAGATGAGAGATGTTCCCCATTCCTCAAGAGATTGATTCTTACTTGCACAAATCTGAAGAAACTGGCAGAAATTCACAGTGTATATGGGAAGCAGGACTGAATACAAAGAAAATTAATGTTTTTGTCAGTTTACCTTGCATGCCCAGAGGAATACCATAGCCAAAATTTGCAGCCACAGTAATTTTTTTATGTCAGCCATTTACATAGCCTCACCGTTAATTATCTTCGTCTGAATTGCTATATTTGGTTGTGCAGTTGAGACAAGAGAGTTGAAATTTAGCAGGAGCTATTGCATATTGTATTGCGAATCAGGAGGTGGTTTTAATGCCATTTGAGAAAAGCCATGTTGCAGTTTGAACTTTAATTTGATATCATTAACTGTACTCCATGACTAATGCTGAAACCCTAAGGGCTGTTTCTCATGGCCTCAAGCTTAATTCCCTAATGATCAACTATCATGTTATCCTTTCTGTCTGTAGTTTCTCAAATGTGCATGGGAAATGGAAAAGTTACAAAGGCAGATTTAATCCTTCTGTTGTACGATGGAAAATGTCTAAGGAGTTATAACCAAAAAAACCCCGTAGCTTTCTTACAAAACACTTTGTCAGATTCTTTTCTCCAAGCTCAGTAAAGCGTCATGGGATAGATGAGACAAAGAATAAAGCACCCTGCAGGTAATGAAAGCACCACACCCAAAATCAGATAGTGAATTTACTTGTGTCACATTGTTCTGAAGTGTAAATGTGAATAGTAGGAATTAAAGGCCACTGATATCAAGATTATAATGTTTAGTATCAAATAGGAGATAGATGTAACTGTCTTGGTTTCATTTCTCTGACAGTAAAGGAGCCCCTTCTAGGTGAAGGAAAGCCAGACTAGGAGACTGACCCAGTACTCTTGTCTTCTCATATAAAACAATATCCCTTATTCTCAGACCATCAGGACCAGGCACAACATATCTAGGACCATTCTAGGTGTGATGAAATGTGAAAGAATTACTAGGGCTTCAGGTTCAATTGGGTCTAAAAAGAAAATGGTGGAGGCAGAGCAAGAAAAACAGCAGTAAAAGCTGGTGCTTCTTTCAGTGACGGGGTTGGAGACATTGTTTTACATTTTTTACTTTTTCATTTCATGGACAGTAAGTATCCTGCCTGCCTGCAGCAGACTTCTTTCAAGGCCTTCAAATTCAAATTCCTCCCTCCTCCACCTCTCTGAAGTGCACAAAAGCAGGGCAACCTGTAGCGCCAGGAGTTTTGTTATGTGACCTGGCTGGTGATGGCCACCCTTCCTCCTGGCCAAGGCAAAGCCTGGCCTTTGCTACAGCTATTCTTCCCTGAGCGAGCCAGATCTGGTTTAGTCCTGACTAGCAGGTTGTTTACAGGAGCTGGCTCTTCACAGCTGCACTGAAATCAAGAAGAGTTGTTGTGAAGACCCCATAAGCATCTGGCTGTAGCAATAATAAATGTCACTATTTAAGTGCTTAATGCACAATCCCTTCATGCGTTCCACTGCTGAGATTACATAGCACAAATTGCTTATTTATAGCAGTTTATTAATGCTATCTTAAGCTAATTTAAATTAATTCTGCTTGGTCATTTCTCATCTAATAGCTGTTGTTCACCACTGCTCAGGTAACTCACACTCCTGGAAATAGTCAAATGTGGTAGCCTACCCTTTTCTTTTACATAATTTTTGAAAGCTCAGTTATAGGTCATTAATTACTGCATCCAGCTCTGGAGCCCTCAGCACAGGAAAGACATGGACCTGTTGGAGCGGGTCCAGAGGAGGGCCACAAAAATGATCAGGGGCATGGAACACCTCTCCTGTGAAGAAAGGCTGAGAGAGTTGGGGTTGTTCAGCCTGGAGAAGAGAAGGCTTCAGGGAGACCTTATTGCAGCCTATCAATACTTAAAGGGGGCTTATAAGAAAGATGGGGGCAAACTTTTTAGCAGGGCCTGTTGCAACAGGACAAGGGGGAATGGCTCTAAACTAAAGGGGGGTAGAATTAGACTAGATATGAGGAAGAAATTTTTTACGCTGAGGGTGGTGAAGCACTGGCACAGGTTGCCCAGAGAGGTGGTGGATGCCCCATCCCTGGAAACATTCAAGGTCAGGTTGGACGGGGCTCTGAGCAACCTGATCTAGTTGAAGATGTGCCTGCTGAATGCAGGGGTGATTGGACTACGTGACCTTTAAAGGTCCCTTCCAACCCACACTATTCTATGATTCTATGATACACCTTTTGATGTAAATAATAATACATGTTGCTGAGAGCATGACAAATCTGGAAACCAAGATAAGTACCAAATGGCATTTTGCAGCAAAGGGTTAGCTTCTCAACATGAGCACTTAATTACATTGCTCAGCACAGCTGACATATATTAATTCTTATTGATGTTCCCCTGGAAAACATTACAGAGAATGAGGGAGTAAGTACAGGCACAAAAGTATCAAGCTGAAATATTGCTTTTGCTTCTTGTGTGGTGTCAGCGGGATGGAGTCTCTGTGTCTGTTCCTGTGTAATGGATGCAGTGACAGAGGAAATGGTTTGAACCTGTGGGAGAAGCAGTTATCCTGAGGAGCTCTGATGTGGGCTTTCTTAGAAGTGACTGCCTAAAGGAGCTGCCAGCAATCAGAGAGGCAGCTAGAAATAAGGATGGTAAATTGCAAGAAAAGACAGAGCCTGAGCTGCTGGCAAATGTGTCAGATACAGAAACAACCTGCAAACAGATGAAATGTGTCAAATAAGAGAGGCTCGTAGTTACCCACCTATGTTTTTTTTCTGTCCCAACATCCCATTTCCATTACTGTTGTGGTCAACTCCATAAGAAGATTTGCTTCACACACCAGATGACAAAGTCAGGAAAGCCCTGGATGCTCATGATTGATCTCAGACTCATAACAAAACCATGAAAATTCAGATTTTTTGGGTCATGTCGAGTGACAGCGGATGCAGGAGCGGGTGTTAATAGACCTGGCACTGTCCTTGCTCAAACAGCCTTTCCTCACCTTCTTCAGGAGAAGGTGGCATGCCCTAGAGGCTGTCTACCTCACTAGGACAGACTCCTTCAAAGCTTCTGTTCTGTTTCTTTATGAATGAAATCAAGACCAGTGGGTTGTTCAGCTTCCTAAGGTGTCACTGTCATCTCGTATATTTAGTCAAGGAGCAAAAAAAACTTGAATTCCTTCAATTTCACTTATAAGTGTAGAGGCCAGCCTGGCAAACACACTCTCAGCTGTCAATATTTGACTCAGATTTGAGATGCAGTGAACTTACAGGATGCATTGTACAGGCTACGGTAATTCTTGACTTGTTAAACAATCCCAAAAGGTTAAATATTCTTGACAAGAGAAGCCACTTTTCTGACTCCACAGAAAGGCTTCAAGGACCACCATGCAGTTGGCAGACACATCCAGAATTTGAGGACTACAGAATTAAGTTACATCCATCTCTATTCTGTGGGTAAGAATGGATTTATTTTGGATTCTGCTTTTAGAAAGAGCACTTTAAAAACTCAGATGGAAATATGTGATCCTGTTTTGCTCTTTGGAAAGCTGCTTGATAATAAAAGGAGAATAAACGACTAATCTGTGTCATGCTAAGCTATGGTTTAAAACAACACAAAGAAAATCGGCCAAGGAAAGTTCTCATGAGCCTTTTAAGACAGGTTTTGCTTTTAGTCATAAGTTCCTCCCATTACAAAACACAAGAATTATTAATTATTGTAGACCTAGACAAAAATATAATATATTAAGATACAGGTACAGCTATCAGTGAAAATTTGGTCAAGCTCCTTTAACTTCAAAGCTTAACAGAGATAGGAAGTTTTGCTGACGTACCGTGCAATGCAGCGCTTTATTGTGCATGCACCCTGCACTTACTGTGCTTCATCACTAGAGAGCGGCTGCTTGATACTCCTTCCCACTGAATATCTGCCTCTTTAAAGAATCTCCTCTACAGAGAAACTATTTGTGTCCACATCTTAAATAGCTTGTGGTGCTCCGCTCCACCCACCAAGCACATCACTGTCCTTCTTTACTGCCTATACGTGTAGCGTCGTAGTCAGTGTGTGCTCACTTCTTTGCAACAAGGTGATCCAAAATGGTTATAGTGTTTTGAAAAAAAGAGTTCAGAGCACGGGAAGTTTGTGAGGGTACTGAAAGGCCCATAAAGTGGTCTTCAAACACCTTTTGAGATGGTGACATTCCTTTGAATGCAAGGATATTCAGGACTGGAATGTCATGGTTAACGGGGCATGAGCAGTAATTTTTTGGATAATCCTATGATGGATAAGGACCAGAGGAATCAGTCTAATCCAGATTTGCGTAGGTCATGGAAAACTTTTTTATTTGCTCCATTATAATGTTAATATCGGGGATTTGACAGCCAGATTACCAGCTTTCTTTTGACTTGAATTCTCTGCAAAGCACATTAGGATCTTTTTTTCAGCAAGCAGAACTTGGGAAAAGGGGAAAAATAGGGAAAAAAAATCAGAACAAGCAGCCCAGAGGGGAAGGGAAAGAAACCGTAAAATAAAAAAAAATCCCTTTCTCCTTTGCTTACCAGAACTTAACAGTAATAAATCCCTATAATCCAATTTTCTAGTGGAAAAAAAACAGGCTGCTTATTTCCGCTGTGTTCAATCTTGCTGGCTGGGCCAAGGGCAGCAAACATGCGAGGAAGCAATGAGCAGCCATCAATCACGCGAGCACTTCTGGAAAGACATCGCTGTTGAGGTGGTCCCATTGGCTTTCACTGCACTGCTTCAGTGGCAGTGGCTCTTCAAAACTCTTCCTGTATGTTGTTGTTTATCTTCATAAACTCAGCTGGAGAATGAGGAGGATACTCCATAGACCTACAACGGGAGTTTTAACCCCTCAGAGTGCTGGGTCATGTATGTAAAGGCACCAGCTGATGAGGCAGTCGCCGACCTGCGTTTGTAACAGCTTGTACATGCGTCTTTCTGCGTGGTAAAATTTGGAAACTGTTCATTCATACATCACTAATTTTTCTTCTGAATATCTGTCAGCAGGCAAATGAAAAGTACTTACAAAAAAGCAAGTAATAGCCAAAGTTATTCTCCCTCTTATGCATGTGTAGGTCCATGTGCTGACATGGAAGGGATAAAAATATTCCAGTTATTCAAGTTCCCAGTAAGTCAAAAATAAACATAGAAATTATAAGCTAGTAAATGTGTAAGTTTAGCCAGAATGATTCAAATTATAGCTCTGACATGAGAACTTCACTTTTTAAAAAAAAAGTTTGAGAAACTTTGAAATGCAGAAGGGTTTTAAATTTGGGGAATAAAATTATTTTTGCCTGGACCGCATTAAAGGGGAATTTCCATGCAGGGAACACTCAGGATACCTTTCCATTGATTTTTCTCCAATGACTTCGCATAATTAAATCCTGACTTCTTGTTAGCACTCTACCATCTCAGTTAATGAGACTTCTTGCCCAAAGTTCAGGATCCAGCTTTCTGATTTTTAATATCTCGACTTCCCAGTCATTTTCCCTGTTTGACCCCAAGCAATAGCATCCTGGCTTCTCCATTTGTCAGCATTATTTGCACATCTGGGCAAAAAACTCCTGTGCTTGAGCCAATCCCCTGCTTTTCTTGATTCTGTGCATCCTATTCACTTGTCAAACGCCTTTTATTTTTTAACACTCCAGATTTAGCAACACCACCCGACTGGTTCTGGTATCTCAGTGTAGCAATGGCCCTTTCCTCCCTCTTTCACGTTTTTTGAACCAGTTCAAGGGATTTCATAAAGCCCCTGAGGAATTTTCTTTAGTTGCTTCAAGCAACCCCACATAAGAACCACCGTTTCAGAGATCTATCATTTAACTGAACATCTGTCCTTGTTTTTGCATTACCAAAAGTTTCACCCATTCTAGGAAACAGATGTAAGCATTTAGTCAAGCTTGCAAAAGTGTTCAAACTGTAATGAACAAGATCTGCACCCTCTTTTTATCCTGTAAATTAGACGTAGGGGAAGTCTTGCTTTCCAGAGCTCTTGCTGGCATTTCCCTCTTCTTCTGCTGGAAGGGCTGGAAGGGTTGTCCCCGTCCCACGAGCGACACAGCCCACAGCTGCTCTGGCTGCCTCTGCCGTCCCCGTGACCAAGGTCTGCTGAACTGCAGAAATTGCTCTGCCAACCGCTAGCTCCTGCAGCTCTAACTCGCTGTTCCTGAGTTAGAAAATTAATGAGTGAGAAAAGCGCAGCATGGCCTCTTACCCGAGTCCTCCTGGGTGAGGAGAGAGCCTCCTCCGGATAGCCTGATTTTCCATCCAGGCAGTCAACTTCCACAGAAATCTCCAACACTTTGAATTTCTTTGCAGCATGACCTACTAGTTATCGAAATCCAGACTGGGAAAGTTGTAGCTGGTTTTGCAGGTCTACCTGAAAATTTGATAGAGGTTGGTCCAATCAAAGCTTTGTTTTCCTCAGTTCTATCTAGGAAACTTAAATCCTTTAAAAAAATGTTTTCTGGAAGTTTCTTTTTTCCCCCCTCATTTTATTTACTTGAGGAATTTCTAGTCCTGATGGTAACGCACTTTGAAAACCTTTGATTCCTGTGAGACCATACATTATTTGTTGTAGCTTGGTTCATCAGGAGTACCAGGTGACAATTTCTTTCCTTAGAATCTCTGCTGCTACGTATAGCAGCACTGCTTTGTCTTTATTATCCACTGGTTGGACTTCAGTGCACTGGTTTCTATCAGAGAGAAAATCAGCAAGACAAATCTAGTATTCCTTGGTGAAATTGCCTTACAGGAGAGCCAGAGTGCAGGCACAGCCAGAGCCAGGAGGGGCCAGGGACAACTTGACTGTCTTAAAGTGATCACTGTCTTAAAACGATCCTGCCTCTGGTTTCTCCTTCGAGAGCGACGCCAAAGAAACTCGTACAGAACATGGGATTATCCACTTAGCTCTGTCCTTCCGGACCCCTGAGTAAAATGAAAGCTTGATCTGCAAGCCTTTCTGGTTTGTCGTTACCTTTGTATAATTCAGTGGTAGCCGTGACAAAGAAATTAGGAAACTTGATCATTTTTCAAAGGAAGGCAGATTTAATGTGCCACGTGGCCTTTCTCAGGATAACAACTTTAACACTTGAATTCTTGGTAAAATGGCAGATTAACTAGAAAATTTTAGAGGCTTCAGATTTTTTTTTCTTCCAGATGTAATCATGTGCTCAACAAGGTGCATCACCGTATTTTTCTTTTTTCCTGAAAAGTTGACAGGCAGGTGAATGGCTTTAGATCTTTTCTGAACTGTATATACTCTAGATACCAATATTTTTTTGGTATCACGATCCTGTGGACATTTAACATACCCAAATGATACACACGCAACCGGTAACTGAGGCTCTAGACGAGAGGGTTTCTACAGAACCCCCCACAAACACCTGGGGTCTACAGCTGCGTACTGTCCTACAGGGAAACTGCTTTGTGACTAACTATGCGGAGGTACAAAATATCATCTTTCATTTGTTGCTGATGATTTTTGGACAATTGAACAAAATACAGTTGCCTAGATGCCTTTCACTCTGGGCTTCTGCATACATTCGGAAATGGAATCCTTACATTAGAAAGCTAAAAGAAATGGCTGCATGAGTGCTTCTGCAGTGCTGCAAAACTAGTTAATAGTATTTTGCCGGCAGCAAATCTAAAGTCCCAAGTATCGGTGGCTGAAAACTTCTATTGATATGATCTCTGTTAGGCCATTAAATCTTAAGATAAAAAAAATAGGACACTTTTAAATATATGCACATGAATCAAGGTAATTTGCATGGAGAATTAGAGCACTTCAAGCACAGGCGGACCATATTAATTCAAATGAAACTGATACACATCACTGCTTTCAGTGTTGTCTAACGGACAGAAATAGGGACCTGAAAAATAAATTTTCAGGAAACCTGTGAAAATTTTGAGATACGCACGGCACTGAGGATGACGTGTGTGACAACTCCTTGTTTAACAGAAAGAAGAAACTATCCCAAAACGCCAAGTTAGCCTCCTGTTCCAGCCGACCACTGGGGAGGCTGCCAAGACCAGCTAGCTAACGCAGCTCGCCGGGGGGGATACCTACATCTCAGCAGCTCCAAATATGCCATCAAGGAGCACTGTTGGAAACCCAGACAGGGGAAAGAGGGGGAGAAGTGAGCAAAACTGATCGGGCTGGAAAGACACAGGTCATGGGCTCTGTCACGTCCACTCGGGAGTGAGGAATAACTTTGATAGTGAAAAATGGGCTCTGCCAGATCAAATGGTGCATTATTACTCCCATCAGGCTGTATGTTGTCACTTTTACTGAGATTTCAGTCGTGGCAAAGCCTTGCGTCAGCCCTTTCTAGACAGCAAATACAGTAAGATTTTTCTTTGTCTGCTTTCCCATCTGTAAGACCAGGATGAAGCTATTTCCTCACAGAAATTTCTTAATGGACTAAATGTTTGTGAAGTGCTTGAAAGATTTCAGAAGGAAAGCACCGCTGGAGGGTAAAATCTTGTAACTGTTTCTTTGGCTTCAGTACTGCACTGCAGGCCGACAGGCAATACTGATGTTTGTAACGTTATCTGGGCCAGTCCTCAGTGCTGCCATCTGGAAGGCTCCAGAAAGTGGCAAGACGGCTTCATTGCCCTGCCGTGATTCTCCAAAGCTCATTTAGCTTCAAGCTTTTCACTGTGTCTCCCTGGAGAAAATCCTTAATTAGAAAGTTCCTTCAGCTACGCTTTTTAATCATACCTGTTGCTTTATAGATTTTTTTCTACTATCCTATGCTTTCCATTTTTTGGCTCACTGCATTTTAAGCAGTAAGACAAGGTCCAGTATGTTTCCTCGTCTGGAGGAATTTAAATATCAATTAAAGGAAACCATTGATGTCAGCCAGGATGAATTTCTTCCTACTAATTTTTAAAATCATTGCTTTTGCAATGTCAGGTTAAAGCTTATAATAAACTCATTTAAAAATGATTCAAAAAATGCCTGTGCCGGGGGGGGGGGTTAGGGGCACAACTTTTCTGAATCGTACAAAACTGCATATAAGCAAAACCCAAAATGTAGTGATCTAGTTTTGCACTCAGTTAAGCAAGCATGTAACTTCAGTTACACGAACCTTTCCATTGACTCCCCAGAGACCAGCTCTGCTTCACTTGTAATAGTGCTGGAGCATTAGGGGACAAATGCATGCTTTTATTGAACACTTTTCTCCCAGTTGCATAAAATCCACATATTTTCCAAATAAAATCACTTAATCAATAAAAAGGAAATTATGGCTTTCTATGTTAATGTCACTTTGAACTTTGAAAAACACTTAAATTGGCCAAAGTTAGAAATTTAGATACTCGAACAGCTTGGAAGCCTAAAAACACATTCTCAAAAACTCCAAGCGGCAAAGGCTGCTTACACCAAAGAGCAAGCCCTGCTCATGTAGACTGAAACACAGCACCTCTCCTAAGTTCAGGACGCCTGGTGCTAATGTCAGCGCTGAAATAAGCCACTAAGCTGTCTTTTCACATTTGTATTTGAACTTCTGCTGCCCTCGGAATAAGAACTTGAGTGAAGCCACTGATGTGATTTTCAATAAACCCAGCATTTTTAAATGTGCAAAGGTGTTGGAGAGGAGCTATCTTTGAGGAGGTTGTACATTTAGAAAATCAACGCAAGAAATCACTAAAGCAACATTTTTACCTCAGACTTGCAATGGGAAGAAAGCAACTTGTACGGTGTTAAGAACATCGTATAAGTTGCAGTAACAAGAGTTGTTTTTTGTAAATGATCATTTTATCAGCCGTCCATCGTGCTGACAGCAGCAATGACACGAGGAGCTTGGTTTGCATATATCCTTGCATGTTTTGAAACAAAGAAAGAATGAACAGGGTTGTGTGGCAAATTTTTGATAGCACTTGAGTTCCCAAGTGCGCGGGTAATAAGATCACAATATTATACACCTGCATCTTTAGTCAGTTAAATAAATTTCATCTGTGAGGTGCAAAAATGATTTTAGGGAAACAGCATAAAATAAGCTGCACTGGAGGATATGAATTTGTTTGGGGGTTTTTATTCCCCTGTATGGAAAGAGCTTTCTATTTTTCCAGTCAGGTTATTTGAGGAACTCCAGCTATTCTGCAGAGAGAAAAAGGATGTGATTACTAACACACATCATAACTCCCAGTATTTCCAGCTGCCATCCTCTGCCAAGGCGCAGGGAGGCTGCAGTCTCTCTTGCACCTGAGGCACATCTTGGACTCAAGAGTGTATATTCCTGCACAGCTTCTGACCAGCTCTGAAAGCACCCTTCTTGCGGCCAAATTCTTATGTGCCACCTGCACCTCCCAGCTCTCCTTTGCACTTGAGTTGCCTCGAATTGACTGCACCGCTCAGTAGCACGTACTACCCTGGCCTGGGACTCGGTGTTCCATCCCCACCCCCACTGACTTCTGTTCTTCTGCCATTTGACTCCTTTCCAGAGTTTTTACAAAAGGTTCCTTAGCCTTTTGCACTTTATTGGGTCTCCTAATCCAATAATGTCTCTTGAGAATGTGGTATTTTGCCTGCTCATTTATTAATCAGTTGTCATACTGGGAAATACCATTTATGTAATTTTCTCCAATAACTTTATTAAGGCATTTCGTTTCTTAATACTTTTTAAATCTCCTGAATTATCTGCAGTCATCTCCCTCATCTCTCAACAAAATCAGTCACTGATAACCTGAACCATGACTCACATCCATGTCTGTATTACTTCCTCAATGAATTTTTCTTAACTTATAAATAACATTACCTCAGAGGTGATGCTGTGAATGAAATGTGAAATCATCTGTTAACTTTTTAGAAGTTTATATATAATCCTTGTTCTTTGTGCCCATGTGTGCATGAAGAGACACACAGAACTCAGAAACCTCATGTTGCACATTTTTTTTGAAATCCTTATTATTAATTCAGCTTTTCCTGTTAAGAAAGACCACAGTTTGCTTGGAAGATAAGTCATGCTGCTGCTAAACTGTTATTTTTTTAATATAATATAAAGATCTCTGGAGTCTTGATAGTGCTTTTAGCTACTCCATAGGAGCAGAAAGCCTTATAAATTATAAACATGTGTATTAATTTTTAAAACAGGTCTAAGAATGCTACCCCTAAGGAATTGATGGCCTAGAGCAACAGAACTTCGCAAGGACACACATTAATTGGTAAGTGAAAGTGCAGGGTTTATCCCTGAAACAAACAAATCTCTATTCCCTTGCTCCACCCCTAAGGCCCTAGCGCTTGAATAACTTTTGCAAGTATAACTTTTAAAAATGTTGCCCTGTGTTCCCATAAGGATATTCAATAACCACAAACTCCTATTTTAATACAGCCTCCCCAAAGAGGGCATTTTGTAATACCCTGCCATTTTAAGAGCTCTCCTCAGATGTGAGGTAAGAATGTTAACATCTTACAAAATAGTAACTGCTCGTGAAGTTGTTAGCGAGACAAAGTGAGCACTGGGTTTATTTTTTCGCTATTAACTCTGGTCTCGTTGGAACAGGTAAAGATCCAGATCTTTGACACCAGGCTCCAGTTATCTTATCCTGCTTTAAAGCATTTCCAGGGCTGCATAATCCCACTTGTTTGCTAACTACATCTTTTCCTCCAGAAATACATGAATAGTGAGAAAAGAATCTGAAAAGGAAATGCTTTGCTCCGCAACCACTTCTCTGTTGGCTGTCACTTGCAGGAACAGCACTGGGTAAGGCTTACCAAGTTGAAAACAAAAATTGTCTTTACAAGATTACTGAGCTAGTGCAGCTGGAAATGCTGTTCTTTAGCATTAGGCAACTGTCCTTGGGCAATATTGCCAAGACCGATATTGTCGGATGTATTTAGTATCCGGCAAGCGTGGCTGAAGTACCAGGACTGTAACCCTGTCAGCATTTACGGATGTGCTCTACTTCAAGTCGAAGATGACAGTCTTGCGCTTTTAAAAATGTGATTATTTATCAAGACGAAGCTAAGCAACTTGTATGTTGAGCGGCTAAGTTTCTTCCTTGTAATTCTCTTCAGATACAAAAGACGTGGTGGTGTAAAATCCCCTTGGCACCTAGTGAGCGGCCTCCTTTTACTGTACACACTATTTCACAGAAT
>NW_008824471.1:574653-582203 GCF_000699105.1 Pygoscelis adeliae
CCCTTTCTTTTCATGGCCGCATGTCAAAGCGGTAATTGTAGATCTTTTCTACGCTTGAAATCTTTCCAGTTAAAATTACAAAGGCCTTCCAACAGGCATTGACTGAAATTCAGTTTTCGGTATGAAGCAGCATTCTCTTCTGAGGCTAAAGTACCAGTTGCTTTTGGTATAACGTACATGCTGCAGTGAAACACGGCCTTGCTGTTTGTTATCAGGTCAGGCACACAAATTATACTCTTAGCTTTATTTCTGTATGCTACAACCAGATGTGAGTGTCATTAGAAGTATTTGTTGGGTGTATAATTAGAACAGTGCATGTAGCTAAGGGAGGAACCAACGGTGCTGATCAGAAAAGGCGTGAACTCGGCTTTCCCTGTGACACTGCATGTCAGGCCCACTCGCTGATGTCAAAAGGAAGCAGGGGACTGTTGCAATCTGGCTGGATTTCCCAAGTACTTCTGAAAAACATCTCTGCATAACCTTGGCTCAAAGTATAGTGGATAGACGAAAATATTAGTGGGAAGACATAACAAAATGCTACACTATCACTTATATAAACGGGGCTCCGTGCAGGAGAATATTAAAAGTGCATTCCCCTTACTTCTGCAAAGACAGAGGGATACTGGCAACAAGCGAGGAAACAACAGCAGCCAATGAAGCTGGGGAACATGAAAAAGCGCTGAGCACCTGGAAAGCCCTTCTAACTTTTCCATGTCTTTGACTATACCGAACTGGCATCTCTGAGCATCAGTAAAAATCTCCTGCCCTTCTAGAGCTGAGTGCTATTGACTGTTACTGTGTGCCACTAGTGCAGTCCTAATGCCATCAGACTGGGGATACGAAGGAAAAATAGCTGCACAGAAGCATGATCAGAGCTGACTGCTGCCAAGTCACAGCAAAGCTCAGCAACACTGAAATGCGTAAGCTGGGAAGGAATCCTTGGAGCTTTATACTAACCTCACAGTTTTGTTCTTGCATGAAGCTAGCTACAGAAGAGGAAATTTAGTGTCCTGCAGGAAAGTACGTATGGAGTCGAAGCTGGGACAGAAGAACAAAAGGCACCAGTCTGGAGCCAAATCAGAATGTTCAATAAAGTTTTCCAGTACATGAAGCAGAAGGAAAGCAGTCTGAAAAGCACCTACTGTTGCACCCGGCAGGTGCATTAAAACTCATTTACTTTCATTCTACAAAGGGAAACACAGTCACTGTTTGGTGACTGGCATACTGGACTACTTTTCCCTCTAGCTTTGCGCACAAAAATCAGTTCAAGTGTGGAAATGAACCCGAGTATGGGAAAGTGAGCCAATACTGTCAGCACAGAATGCATGATGCAGCAGTGGCAATAATGTATCTTTTTCCAGAGAAAAGACGTTTATGAAAAAATGTCATTTCCTATTTCAGTACAGGTAAGTTAGACTGCAGGAAGACTGTGTGAACTTCCCAGCTCTCAATTACATATTCACACATTTGTAAAGTTCCAGAAACACTTTATTTAAAAATGGAGTTGTAAATGCATATAACAAAATAACATACATAATAAATGTAACAAAAATAAATAAGGAGAACATGTTCATACAAAATAAGAACATAGTAATGCAAAATGCTTATTACAGAACGTAAAGGTAGAAATGCCTGAAAAAACACAAACAGAATCTCGCATGAAGAGCCTGCACCTTTAATCCTTCCTAGCCATTTCCTACTTCCCACTCGAGTCTACGGAAAAATTATGTTCCCAAGCATTAAACAAAAGAAGGAATTATGGTGATGGTTTGGTACACTCGGTTTTCAACACCTAGCTCTAGTTTCAATTTATTTTTGCCCTTCTGCACCTTCTAAAACTTCTCTTGTAGCCTCTGTAAACTAGTGTAGTTCAGGCTTCCACAGTTAGCTGGAGTAGAGCATATTGAGTCATACATGAAGGCTGTTCGCTTTTAATTTTTTTAAAGAAAATATGAAATCCATTATACAACAGATTAGTGGTTTTGTTTTTACATCTCTACAAAAAAAGTTTTTGCATTTTTATTAACTGGTCCAACTTTTACTGACTTCTGAAAGCCTGTACAATTTAAAAGT
This sequence comes from Pygoscelis adeliae, assembly GCF_000699105.1. NCBI lineage: Eukaryota > Metazoa > Chordata > Aves > Sphenisciformes > Spheniscidae > Pygoscelis > Pygoscelis adeliae. The sequence goes on from NW_008824471.1 coordinate 576,727, forward strand.
GTACAGAAAGTAGTTTTTTTAAACAAATGTCATATAGGATTATTGCTGAAATATTAAAGACCATTTCATAAAAGCTGCAAAACTGTATCTTTAACCTTAATATATAGAGACTGATGCAAACATAGGAAAATTCCAGTCTATTAGTTACATTTAACAGAAATAACATTCCTCCAAATTACAGTGTTCTGGAAATACAAAGTAATTTACTTTTATTTTTATTATTATTTCCAAATGTTAAGTTACTGGGACAACTTATAAGGAAAATAGGCTTATATAGGAAACTTTAAATAGACTTGCTTTTCAGTGGTAGAAGCAAAATGTCTATGTTAGCAGTCGTCTTCCAGAATCCTTTTAAATATGTAAGACAGAGACAGCTTTACTAGCAAGACTACAGGAAAATATACAGAAGCAAATAAAATCATTTGCTTGGGAGTGCATCTATCGATCAAGCAAATTATGACAACTCTATTTCCAAGTCCCCTAAAGAAAATTTTACATCTCATGATCATTCCAAGGAACAGTAATTTCTTCCGTAAGCTTATGTTGCATTTGAATTGGTGAGAGCCCATTTGCCTCAATATGCTTTAAAATGTCCCATGTTGCTGTATGTTTAAATTTGTTTCCTAGTTTCAACCAACATTTGGACAGAAATGAGATATGAAATACTTCTACTTTCATTAACATCAAAAAGACATTTGAAGAAGATCAAAAAGTGCCAAATAGTCCTTTCAGAAAGTGGATTAAAACACTGCAATGATAATACAAGTATAGTATTATCAGTTTTCTATGTACACCAAAACACTGCTTGCTGTTTAATGATATCGATATGTTCACCTATCACTCCCAGCAAATCTTAGTGCAAACATAATATGTGGACTTTGTAAACCCCAAGACAATTTACGCAGCAACAAGGTTATATAAATCACAGAACTGTTTGAGATTCTCAGTACACAAGAATGAATACTTTCTGAAATCTGTCTTACCTTTTGCAGTAATGTGTCACTGTAGTCAAAGATATTGTTTCCTATATAAATCATCTAGTTCAGAATCAAATGTAACTGTTCAACAGTTCTGTACAAACTTTAGTGGAGGAAGTCCATTCATTAGAGCAGCTTGGCAAAGAGATTTGGGGTTTCAGTAACATTAAATGTTAGACTGCTTGCATGGCTTTTAAAAAGAAATAAATCTATTAAGGGAGAACTGCTGATATAATAATTCTTTTGCAAAGCACACAACCACAAAGGGCAAACCTGCCACAATCTGCTTTCCTACACTGGTATCTATGCATATCTTTATGATTTGACAAGGATTTGTGTGACAATCAAAGCATCACAGTTAAAGAAAACTGGTTTAACAAAACAACTGCTGCTTAACCAAGACTTTTTTTTTAAATTATAAAACCAATATTATAATTTTTCCTTTATTCCTAAACATTCCACATGAAAGGTGTTTGTATCAACACTGAGATGTCACTCACGCAGGGTGGCATCTTCCTCTTCCCCATATGGGTTAAACCTATTGAAACGTATGCTGCAATCAGACTCGGATTCAGCATTCTCAAATTCAGCTGCAACAGGGACGGCAGCGGGTCGAAGAGCCCGAGCTTCAGGCTGGCAGTTTGGCTGCACTTGAGGGCGGGTACTTTGGGAAACGGGACTGGACTTCAGCTTCGGCTGAGCGGGTAAGATGGGGCTGGCGAATCCCAAATTGCTCAGAGCATCCAGGGTACCATCAGGGTCGATCATAGCATTAATTGCTAAGCAATCAAGAAAAGATGAAAGGGATAGGGAAGAAACCATAAAAAATACGATTTTCTGTTACCATAAAAAATATGAAAATCCTGTTCTAACACTTTTATTTTTATGATCACAGACATGAGCTTTTATGTGTGTTGCCCACTACAAAGGGGTGGTGTAACCAACATACATGTAGCTGATACTTATACTTAAAAGCATTTACATATATCAAAACTTGAGATGAAATGAAATTGCACAAACTAAAGACTGCCTGATGTGTGGACAGGAAAGAGAGATGACAAGCCGCCTATGATTAGCTGATAGGGACTGAAAGATGGGATTTTTAGTCATGTTTAAGGGGCTTTTTCTCTAATATTACCATTATATTATGCTTCATTCAACAGCTCCCCCCCCCCCAATATCCATAGCTGCTAATTCCATGATTGAATGAAATTTGTACAAAAGAGCAATCATTTATCCTTTTTAATGCATAACGATGGACTTATTGTCCCTCCCCCTCCACATAGTGAGGGCAAACTGAAGCACCTAGTACAATTTCATTTTACTGTACCATTAACACGTTGTCACATTTAACAGAACTTCTCTCTTTTTTATTTCCCAAACTGTGTTACATCTATTTGAACACCACTGCGTACACAAGGAAATGATTTAGCCTCTTTCTCTGGGCCTTATTTCTTTGTTATGTTCTCTAAACACAATATAATTTGTAATAAATTAACGTTTTTTTATTATAGCTGAGTATGAAACAAATACCAATTTGTTTATAAAGGTGGCTAATGATTCCTCCTGAAACATTCTTTTTTAAAACGTTTTATTGTAGGATTAAATCTGAGTACTAAAAATAACAAATATAGGCAATTTACAACAAATACAGTAACGATTATACATAAGCATGGACCACTAATCCATTTGATCACTCCAAATTACGCAATCAACTAAGTATAAACAGTACACAAATAAGATTGCAACTTCTTCTTAAAAAATACTCAGTTTTTAAGTTGATTTTGATAAATGGGATATATGTCTAAATAGCAGACTTTGTAAGCACAACATACGTCTTTCCATTTTATACACAGATAAGTCTTTGCACATGAAGAGCAAAGTAACTTTTCCATTTTGTAGTCTGTGGGCTCCACAGTTACAAAGAGTGGATTCAGCAGTGTGAAGGGAAGATGTCAAGAGCTAATCCTAAATTTTCATTTTATTGTATCAGATGAAGTTGGGTTTTTTTGAGATTTCCTATAGATTATGGTCCCAGTGCATTCTTTATACTGAATTGTGCTACACATGAGGGTATTACTGATGTGCAAAGACTATTTTATAAAGCCTAATCTCAGGATTCAATATTTAAAGCCTAATCTACGCTTCAATATTTACCCACAAAAATATTTCTATTAAGAATGTTTCACAAATAATTCCTTTAGGATTCTCTGGACTATTTCATTTTTAGTTGAGCCTTTTCTCAGCCATATAAAAAGATATCATCACTCTCCTGTTTTAAAACAATTCAGTGATGTTTCTTTACCAAATGTGCCGGCAATTATATCATACTAATGTACGTAACTGATACTGTGAATATATTTGAATAAAATGTGATAACGTATATATAGATATATATTAAAAAAAATTTAAAGCAAGCAACAACGAAAGAGAAAAGTGAAAAAAGATTTGTACCTTGCAGCTGTTTCTCAACTCGTTTCAGTTCCTGTAAGATTGATGATATTTCCTAGGAAAGAAACAAACGTGTTTCATTAAGGAAAAAGAGACTCAAACTACCTATCAGTAGTAAACAATCTTCCTCCCCAGCCTTTGCAATAGCTATTTGGGTTGTCCCTCCTGGTATCAAGAACACCCTTGCTGGTGGTGGCCCAGCCATGTCCACCATGGGTCCTGGGTGGCAGTGCTTGAGGCTGGACAGCTGCGGCCCACTCAGAAATCAAGAGCTCCTCCACACTGGCTGATCGCTACGGTCAACAAAACCTCACTCTGTCCCTTGCTCATCTGCCTGCGCTACTTCTTCTCAAGCACAGACTTATAGACACCACGGTTCTGTCGAAATGGGGCAAAGTAACAGCAAACCTTTAAAGGAAAGTGACAGTATAAACCCAGTATTAATGGAACAGGGTGATTTACAACCTTGTTCAGATATAAGTCAGAATAGTAAGATGACTGCATCGGGATTTTGTCTGCAACCATTGGGCCCTGTGCCCATGAGATCCTCTACAGCACACCAATGTTGGGTCCCCAGCACTCGTTTGCCTTACAGATTTTTCTCCTCTGTGCTGCACTACTTGCTAACACAGATGTAGCAACAGCAACGCACTCAGAAACACAACAATCATTAAACGTACCACATCTTAAATGATAAATATGTAAATCCTACAATTGAAGGATCCTACACTGAAGAATACTGTTAATCCAACTGCTGAGGAGAGCTATCAGTGGTCTTCAAAAGCTGAAAATTTTCAAAGGCACTGGTTTCTGAAACCCTTTTAACCCATTTCAGAAACCCATTCAGTATTAAGTAATTTGATTTTTGTGGGTGGCAGAGAGATTGATTACCTTGGATTTTACAAAGTCATTATCGTTAAGCAGATTCCACAACTGAGCTGGACATAAATGTCCCAAGGACAAAACAAACATCTGTTACGATTGTCCTCTGTTAACTTTTAATAACATTCTGTGGTAAAAATAAGCACTGCGTTTGAACAATATATTGCTCTGAAAACTGAGCAGAAACTTGAAAATCAGTGCATAGACAAAAAAAGCCCCATACACTTTCAAACAATGCGAGATGCTTTAATGCATTGAAAAAAAAATTTGTAAAATGCTGAACTTAGGAATAAATATACAACTAAACTTTTTCTTTTTTAATGAATGCCTTAAACCCCCATATTCATGGCATTTAGAATATAAAACACTAAACTCTGATCTTATTCTGGAAATGGATAGGATAAGGAAACTCCTTCTATCATCATACTTCTAAAATTAGAAACTTCCATGAGTAACTTGCTTAATTTAAACTTTAAAAAAAAAACCCAAAACTGCCAGTGTATCTAATAAATTATAACACTGAGTTACTAATGATTGCTTTTAAAAAATATACCATTCTGCAGAAATTACAGGCCAAGTTTTTAATACTTCCAGGAAAAATCAATCTGGATGAGTTTAATACTCATGATGAGCTAACAGAGAAGTGCTAGCCAGTTCAATGCCAGAAGAACTGTCCCTTCTGGCAGGACTCAGGAAAAAAAGGAGAGTTTACCGCTTGTGGAAGAAGGGGCAGGCGACTCAAGAAGAGTACAGGGATCTCGTTAGGTCGTGCAGAGAGGAAATGAGAAAGGCAAAAGCCCAGCTAGAACGCAACCTGGCCGCTGTCGTTAAAGACAACAAAAAATGTTTTTACAAATATATTAATGACAAGAAGAGAGCCAAGGAGAATCTCCATCCTTTATTGGATGCTGGGGGGAACATTGTCACCGAGGATGAGGAAAAGGCTGAGGTACTTAATGCCTTCTTTGCCTCAGTCTTTAGCAGGCAGACCAGTTATCCTCAGGGTACTCGGCCCCCTGAGCTGGAAGACAGGGATGGTGAGCAGGATGAACCCCCCATAATCCAAGAGGAAGCGGTCAACGACCTGCTACGCCACCTGGATGCTCACAAGTCTATGAGGCCGGATAGGATCCACCCGAGGGTGCTGAGAGAGCTGGCGGAGGAGCT
>NW_008824471.1:583562-586286 GCF_000699105.1 Pygoscelis adeliae
GATAGGTAGATGAGGTGCTTAGGGACATGGTTTAGTGGGCATGGTGGTGTTGGGTTGACGGTTGGACTCGATGATCTTGGAGGTCTCTTCCAACCTTAATGATTCTATGATTCTAAGAAATGCGTTCACATTTTGCTTCTGAGCAGTCCAGCACGAAGTATGTGAGAAGGAGTTTACTCTCCCACCTTTCCCTCAGAAAAGAAAACTGACATTCTTAACAGCACGGTACTCCAGATGGGATAATGTAGCTAGACTCTCTGTCTGCTCTCACATGCAGAGATGTTTTTAAAACCCTACGCTCTGTGTCTAGAAGCAGAGAAGAGTACTAGGAAACAACATGGGTGCCCCATTCCCTCACACTGTCACACAGTCTGGTTATGAAGTGGCCCTAACTAGGCAGGGGTAGAAGACTACATGAATCAGCTAGAATTGTAGTTAGTACCCTATGGTTATCACTTCCACACAAAATCAACATGATTATTTTTCATTGAAGAATGCTTGTAAAACAAGCTTGTAAAACAAGTTCATTCGAAAGCAATCCAACATTCAAACTAGTGGCTTTGTGTTAAACAAAAGTACTGATGGTCTAAAAAGTCTGAACCCCTTTTATTGCATTCTTTATCTGAGATTTTCCCCTGAACAATTACTTAAGACTGTTTCTTTATAAGATAGTAAGTCTTAGTAATTATTAAAGAAGACTAGGTTTATTCTTGAAATATACTGAGTGTCTAAATAAAACCTTTTAAAGATTTTTTCCCTTTATATAATTGAAAATAACACATTCCTCTACTGATTATTTAGAAATTAGATAAGAGGCTCATTCAATCCCAGAAAAGGTAACTATTCATACCATGCTTGATGTTTTCACAATAGGAACTTCACTTTCAGCTCGCAACTTATTTTCAATTTCTTCCCAATTTCTGTCTTTGTCCTTAAATAATATTCTAGAAGAAAGACATTCAAGAATAGTATGTTTAAAACAGACAAAAATAAACAAACTAAAACTGAAAGATTAGATACACGATACAAGAAAGCAGCATAGGAAGCACTGAATAAAACTAAAATCTGAAATATTGAAAACTGACAGAATCCAACCATATGGTTTAAATTTTCAGGGAAGCATACAGAGTTTCAGCAATATCATTATTATTGACATTAAAATGGCAGTTCTGTAGCTAAATACTTGCTTATGGTGTTGAAAAGGCACAGCTGATTCTTTCCTCCAGCACTGAGACGTTTTTTAAAAATCCAACTATTTTATAATAGTCAGAGAATTTCCTATTAACACTGCATTTTACAACAACCACAAAAAGAAGAGAAAGATTAACAACGGTAAGTAAATGCTACTCTTTTATATTTGTATTTTATATTAATTTAATGAAAAATAGAACACTTCAGAAAATTAAAAGAAAAATGCATTTCATAGAAGAAGTCTGCATTGAAACGTCTCAACACACAACTTACATTACTAAATCATGTATATACAAGTATCACTTGTATTACATGTTTAAAGAAGTCACTTTATTATTTGTAAAACCCCAAAGCATACTGTGAGATTCCTCATTTTTGATGTTTTGCCTCCCTGCTGTGATAAATATTTTTTGTTTTCATTGTCATATCATAAACATCATTTAAACTGTCTACATTTGCACAACTGGAAAACAAACAAACAAACAAAGATGTGTGGATACTTAAGGTCTGGGTATTCTTTTTTTTTTAAGTGACACCATGATGACATAGAGGATTTCAAATCCACTTCTTCTCTAATTGGTATTTCAAAGTTAAAAGTACAAAAATAGCTGCAGTAAAACTGCTAAGCAAACAAACCGATTTAAAATCATGACCAAAAAGTACATTTTAAAGACATTACTAGTATAGGTAGGTCTCTGAGGAAATAATATTTAAGGTGGAAATGAACGATACCTTGCATCTCATAAAGACTAAGAATTTGAAAGAAAGCTGGGATACTTAGTACTGCATTTCTGTTAATGTTTCTTCAGTTATTTATACCCTATGGAAAATCCCACTCTCTATTAATATCCTGTCAAGGAAGTCTAGCTTTTCAAAACCTGTACCCTGTATTATCAGTACACAGATGTCCATAGAGAGCCCATCCAAAAGCTGCTTTAATTCTTCTCTGCCTTTGAGGTCTTCACTAGTTGCTGCTTCAGAATATGTTTTTGTCAGATCTTTCACTGAGAAGTTCTATTCTCGTGACACAATGTCATGGGATCAAGGCAAATGACCACTTCTGCAAGTGACTGTAGTGTATTAATGTACAAAGCATACAAAGAGTAAACATTAATACATACTTCTTCTTGGGGAAGGAAAAAATAAATTAGAAGTAACCAAAGCTACAGTGAAGAAAACATGAAACATGAAACACTTTATGGCCTCAAAATGTGCCATCATCTTGTAACAAAAGTTGATCATCAGACATCTGACAAGATTGCTTTTATGTTCTGGAACAGAGTGCAAAAGCTTGCAAAACCACAACTGCAAACCTGGATACCAGAAAGTCGAATTACAATGGAAAATTTAGGACTTGCCTTACACTGATGAGTTTAAATAAATAAAAAGCAGAGCCAATTAAATCCTTTATAGGATCTTACACTAAAAACCAGGAAACTCCTGGAAATATTTTGATTCAGTATACAGAGACTCTTACACAGCTATACTTTCCGTCCTTTAATAGCATTTATATCACTCTGGAAATCAGCAGGA
>NW_008824471.1:586716-646692 GCF_000699105.1 Pygoscelis adeliae
ACATAGAAATTAAGAATTTATTTAGCAGTAAACAGCAATAGTAGGAAGAATATAGAAGTTATTGTGACACTGCTTGTTTTTTTTCATTTACTTTCTTGCTCATGTTATATTAAAATACTTCTATCTTTATGTATGTGATTAATGCTTTTGCTTGTGTATGTGGTGTTTTCAGTCTTATTCTCTTTTAGAAATATTGTTCTTACTTCTCTTTTACAATTTGAAAGCTTTCCATTCCATAGGTCATTTTATTAAAAAAAAAAAAAAGAGGAAAAAAATGAAAACAGTAATTGAAAAAATATTATTATTTCCACTATAAAGTGGACAGGGCAATTTGTTTTTGCTATAATATTAGGAAGCCTATTTCCTTTTTACAACATTTTTTTCAATTCTTCATTTAGTACATTTTAACCTCCCGGGGGTCTTCATCTCTGTCTCCTTTGCTCTTCCTCCTTCTAACCATACTCTTTATATTAAAAGAATGTATTTATAAATGCCTGCTGCCTTCTGCTCTTGCCTTTCCCAGTCCTACTTTCTGGGGCAAATCTGGTTGTGCTCAGTCCCCATTTTTCTTTTGTTGCACTTTGCAGGATGCAAAGCAAACTGCAGAGACCGACAAGTAGTACCTGCACTGACCTGAATGCTTTGCCTAGATTTTGCCTGACTGAAGAGGTACTTTCCTGCTACAAAGCAAGCCAATAACACTGCATTCACATTGTAGAGCACTGATAAAACCACGTAGGTCTTCTCACTGCAAAACCTACTTACCTCTTCCCTCCACAATCTCTGCAAACTCATTATAACATATAAAAGACAGAAAAGCAAACAGACTGCATATCTGCTTCCTGAGAAGCCACCACAATAATCCGTTAGCAAAGAACGGGTTATAGGATACATGGCAAGAATGCTGCAGAATTTTTAAATATAATGTAGTTTTGTGTACACCAGTAGATAAGAACCTAACTGATTATACAAAGTAATGAATAAAAATAAATTATATAAAAAAAAAAAACTTAGCAATACCCAAGCTATGACCTTATCCTGAAGAAAATTACAAATATATAGAGGATTTGGTGAAAGAAACGAACCAGGCACTTGAATCTGATTCAATCTGAACACCACACTAGGACTTGGGGAAAAAAAAACAGTTTGGCCAGCACCGGGAGAAGCTGGCCAAGGAATACAGCGTCAAAAGCTTCTCTCAATCCTATTTCTTAATATAAGGTAGGAACGATGACAGAACTCAGTGGAACTTGGAACACTATCTATAAACTAGAAAACAGAAATGGCAGCTCTAATGAAGTGGGGAAGAAACTAGTCAAGCAAAAAGATATCTATTTCCTTTTATCCTCATATTAATTTATTTTCATGACTGATTTCAGCTCATTTGAATTTCTGATAGACCTGCTTGTCAAGAACGACTGAAAATATTTATGTTCTTAATACTTTAGTCAAAGTGAAACTGGTCTTTTTGTAAAGTTAGCTATTGCAACTAAAACAGAACAGAAAGAAGAGTGTTCACATTCACAGGAAGCACGTCTTTCTCCATTTGGACCCAGACAGGAAGGATGCAATTTTTTTGGTATGTATGATGCAATTTGTAAGGACCGTAATTGCCCTATAGTGCCTGTGCTCTCAGGAGAGAGGTTTACATTGGTGAACAAGAAGATTTGAGAGAGGACTTTTAAAACACAGTGAGACTTACTGGCTTACTCTTATTGCTGCCTCTATAAATTTCTCCTCATCCTTTCAGGTTCAAGTACTTTGGAAAAATACACAACTGCTAGCCTGACAAATCCTGATTGATTCTCATTGTATGTGTTCTGGGCAGAAATTTTAACTGGCTTAACTCCAGTAAAAGGAATAGAAGCACACCAGTTGGTTGAACGCCTGTACATCAAAACAAAGCTAAGGTAAAATCTGCAATAGGTCCTAGCTGCCTTATACGCTCTCTAAAAACAATTATAAAACTATTGTTGTTTTTCTGATTCAAAATACTAATGACATTATGAATAACATCATATTATTCAAATCCATTCTGAGCAGCAGGAAATGGAAGTTTTGATCACAGCTCTGGGGAATATTTTAATTAATTGCTTATTAATTAAAGCTTCTCCACTGTATTTTTATAGAAATATGCAATGCCACTCTCCTTAAATGTATATAAAATGTTTATAGGTATGCCTATATTTATAATATCAAACATGATCACATCATTATTACATTCAGTACAAGGTAGCTGACTTATCTTTTAAGCTCAGAAAATTAACCAGAAAAGTGTAAGAGTTGATTTGTTACCTGCTTTTCTCAGAATGAATTTGCATATGGAAATTTATCTCACCGTACTGAACTCAGTCTTTTATGATAAGTAAACTACAGCTGTGCTAGCAACATATTTACAGATCAGAAACTGCCAACCATCAAGAAAAATCAGCATGATGAAAAAAGTAAAGTATCTAATATCTACTGCTTCTGAGGAACTTAAGATACATATCCTAGAGGCCTACCACAAATAAGTCAGTCAATAAGCAAGATTCTTGTTCCAATGATGCAGCTTTAAAAGGAAAAAAAAATATATTGGTAAGCGGAGTTCCTTATGGATGTCACTGTATTTTCCCAGAGAATTATAAGCAGAACAAAACTTAATGTAATATTTTGTTTCTATTTCCTAATTTCAAATGCCTTTTAAAATGACTTTCAAAGAATGGTCAGCTTATATACCTCTTTGCATGTATTTATTTGCTCGGTTTTTTGAGATCAGTTATTAAAGTAAATGATAGCATGCACTCAGAGGTTGATTAAACTTGAAGAAGTTGTGAGCTTTTGCATAATTTGTAATAAATTCTGCATAATGAAGTTGAACTCTGTTATTGGCACAGCTTTTGAGAGTAACCATATTGTACACCTGCATTTCACAAACTCATTTGTATCTGAAATTTACATAGCAAAAGACATTTAGGTCTTTTGTTTAAGGATATTCAAATAAATAGTATGATACATAAAAGACGGTATCTGGGGAAACTAAAGAGAGAAAGGCAGCAAATGGCATATTTCCAATATTATAATTCTGCAGCCCCAAAATGGTGAGTTGGAAAAAGAGAAATGAGATGAATATCAGTCTAGAAACACGTTCCAAGATAGTGGAAATAAGGTACTCACAAATGTTACCTGTAACCACCAGTAAAAACAACACACACAAAACCTTAGAACAGAAATAATAAGAATGGGCTGCAGGCTTTTAAAGACTTGTTTCATCACTCAGTGATACTCTTCTTACTAGAAATGGCAGATAACCCACAGTTTTTACCAATTTATACAGATTTTTTTTTTTCTCTTGATTTCTATGGTCAAGTCTTTTTTGGTACTCCCACGAGAAGATAACCTTCAGATATGTTAGTATTTTGCTGCTTTTACTAGTTACATCACCCTATAGCAAAATAAATTTGTGATTTGATGATTAATATGTCATACATCTAAGATTTCAATATCTGACACTTCCTAGACAAACTGATCAATTACAATATTTTCTCACATTCAGAAAATTATACATGAAGTTCAGCCAAATGACTTTCTTATTTTTTAATGTACTCTATTTTGAAATTATTAACTGCACAAAGACATGAAGAAGGACATGTGAATCATACAACCCTGAACTTTGTATTTAGAATTTTCATTTATTCTTGTCAAACAAAGTGGTCACCAAATGGTTGTACAGTCACTCGTTCAAGTTAAATGGAGCTGTTGGTAGAGCAACATGTTATCATTTTTGACATATCTATACTTCCTGTTAGCTACAATGACATTTTATGCAGGAATCTAACGATCTAAGCAGGAATTTTCAATTAAAAATAAGAGACGGTTACTCAATAGTGACCACACTGTCTCCAAGAGCAAGTTCTTTTTCAGAAGGATTTACTGAAACTGCTCTCCTCTGTACCATTTGTTTTTCTTCCTGAAATGGGTGATCCCTACAACAACTTGGCAAACGTACAGGGCCCGGTTTTACAGTTCAGCAACTTCTTAACCTTATCTTTTAAGGAAGGGAGTTTTACAAGACTTGCATAGGGGTCATGTAGATTTTGCACAGCATTTGCATGTGTTGGAACAGCTCCTCTGCTGGAAGTATGATGGGTATTGTTCTGTCCAAGTAAACTTTGGTGATACTTATCTTCATAGAACGTGAACTACGCACAAGCAACAATGGAAAAATCATCCATCCCAAATCTTTCTGAATGCTAAAAAGGCCATAGGTAACATTGCTTTTTAAAACACAAGTTGCTACTAAATACATTTCCTCTATCTGTATTATACATATCTCTCCTGCCAGTAGGAATGGTGATGAGAGCCAAACATTTTCAGTAACAACAATGATTTTTAAAAACCCACCTGATTTTGCCAGCTGTTTTGTCTATGGATTGTCTTATCTTGCGAGAAAATTGGAAAACTGAGGACAACAGCAAACTGTCCCCCATAACCTGCAATAAGTTTTCAATAAAAAAAGATATTATTAGTTTAATGGGAATTAAATACAAACAATTCCATATATTTTGAAATTTTTTTTTAACTTTAAAAAAGTCATACTTGTGTTCTAATTAGTATCATATACAAACAGTCATATTTGACAATTTTGCAAATTAAATAATACACAAATATTTGTTTCCAGTATTAATGCCACCTGCTACAGGTAGGAAGGAAAGGATAGTGTCTGGAATATTAAGTGGGGAGACAACTGTAAAAGCTTAAAATAGACACATTACTAGACAGAATCCTGTTGTGTACTCACTTCATCTCGGCTCCAAGTCCTTCTCCGGGTAATTGTTGGGGGATCGAGGGCATCTGTTAGCTGAGGTCTAGCATCATTAGGCCGACCATTCCCCTCTGGTGGTTTGGCATGCACTAGTGGAGGGATTTTTCTAAAATTGAGACTTTCATCAAATACTCGGTCAACCAACTGGGGGGTAAAAGAAAAATGCAGTTTATGAAACCTACTGGATACATGCAAGATCAGATTAATATTTTTTTCCCTTCTGAAACAGTTTACAAGAAACCTATCAAATACAAATAATTCTGTTGTCTTGCATAGTATAAAATGATGCATCTCTGATGTAACAATACCTTGTAAAAATGAAGGTCTTTTTTTCAAATACTAGACATACACAGCAAAATTAGACTACCCCACAGAAATTTTGCTTACGGGCAAGTAACGTAATAGTTACCTACAAACTGGTATTGAATAATTTATTCCTTCGATCAATGGAATATATCTATGGAATTAAGTACAATACTATCAAATTTAGTTTTTTTTCCAGATTAGTCATAGTGTTGCAGAAACACCTATACCTACTTAAAGGAGATACTGCCACCTGCAGTAGTATGTACACTCTGTACAATACTTTTTAAAGAAGAAAAAAATTATTATTTAGTAATATATAAAAATCAGAGTGATCTAACTGGATCTGAGAAAATGAGCACTTTACTTCCTTAAAGTTTAGCCATAAGTCCACAAGAATTAAAACCAAAATCCCTGTGAGTGCTGTTACAATTTTTCGGAGTACACAACTCACAGATTTCTTATCACTGTTTATATCTTTTTTTCCACAGAAAAAGACAGTATTATACTAAACAGAGTAAACTAATGTATTAACCAAACTTTATGCACACAAAAATGAATAAACACATTTTGAAAGGAATACTATGAGGAAGAAAATGCAGTAAACATTTACAACATATTAGGGTGAACTGTAATATGTTAAAAAGTAATGATTTAAATCATTATGGTAAAAAGTGATGATTTAAATTCAGATTAATATGTTTACCAGCATTAGACCTGTGATGGTTACTGGAAGTTAGTCAATATATTCATAGAACAGCACACCAGAGATAGTCAAAGAAAATAAGAATTATCAGAAGCACAAGGCAAACTTATTTCAAGGCAGTTTTTGACAATGTTATTAAGAAAGAAAATCTAAAGTTATTGTTAACTGATGGTACCTAAGTATTTCAGTGTTCAGAAGACGAAACTTTAATGTCACCTGTGAAAAGAGGGACTTTTTTGTTTTTAAAAGCGATGCAAAGTGTTAAATGTATACATTTATATATATTTGTCCACACACACTAGTATCTTTAAATGCACTTAGATACTATCCAACAGTATCTAAGGCTACAGACAAGCAAGAAACAATTAACTATCTTGTCCTATGTTTCGTGGAAAAAAAGAGACAGACAGATACTATGCATCCTTTTGACAAGCTGTGTTCATAGAATAATTTCTGGGTTGTTTGTTGAAACATAAAGGAACTTTAAATCAAAAAACAATGTAGAGATCATGCATACGGGTTGAGCGGAAATAACTAAAAAAGGCTATGCAAAAAGCTAAAAGCAAAAGAAATAAAGAAAAGGAAGAACCTTATGCATTTCTCCATGAAGATCTCCTACCTCTTCTCTAGTGTCTATGGCAGAGCCAGGGGTGGTGGCAGCAGTGCTTACTGTGGTACTGGGGGCAGTGCCTGATGAAGTCACTGAATCTATCTCTCCTGCTACATCGTTGATTTCCCGTGCGATGAGAGCCAGATCTTGACTGATCCTAGTAATAAAGAGAGTGTTACATTCTCCCCTACAAATACTTCTGGACCAGTAGAGCCCAACCTGCAGCCTTTGAGCTTCTAAGTTCTAGTTCCTGATAGCTGTGCAACGAAAATGTTTTCTAAACAGAAAGTTTATTTGTAGAACCACGAAGATGAATTTGTAACTGAAGCTTTTAATAACATGCCTTTCTAGAAGAAGAAGGTAGAAGGCAATCTCAAAAGACAAGAGCATCCTTGTTTTCTTTCTAGGATGCCCAGGCAGAGATGCATACAACATGCAGTAAATGCAACACGTGGGATGCACTGGAAATATGCTGAAAATACTGCACAGATGACCTGTGTACGTGCAGTAAATCTGAAATGTCCAGAACACATTTAATTTATACGTCAGTTTACCTACTTTCAAATAACTTCTTCAGCACCTCTGATTATCTAGCAGCGCTGCAGCTTGCTCAGATCAAGCTGCTTATGTGCCTGAAATTCCAGACCAGCACCCTAAATGTCAAATTTAATCAAGACAAGCTTTCTGGTTGGAAAAACAGAACATGCCTGTAAAAACCTGGATATGATAGCACTACTCAAATACATCTGAATTCTCAGCTGAAGATTCCTTTTCCTTTCTTCTGACCCACTACATCAAAAAATCACTCCGCTCTGTATTCTGCTCAGCACGGGGGGGAAGTTAGCCTAGCTCTGCTTCTGCTACTCCTCCCCAGGACACCCCAAAAGAAGGCGGGGAAAAAAAAAAACCAAAGCAAAAGCTAAAAGCCCCCTACTAACTATGGCACCCTGAACCTCCAGCTTGGACCAAGCAGTTCAGAAGACCTAGAATTCAGAGCAGCCCACCAAGTGGTCCCCTTTCACACTTCTGTCTGAGAGGACTGAAGGCACAGAAGTTAACAGTGCTAATTCTACACCACCAAGGACTCTGTGAACAGCAGCACCCACCACTTAAGCGGCAGGAGTTGCACAGCCACGTGACAGTGATGCACACCGTGCTGGCCAGTGCTTGCTAAAGGTGAGCTTCCTTCTGCTCTTTATTTTCACTTTGTCTTCAAGTCAAAAAGAACGGACATCATTGACCTAGAGATAGTTTAAGGCCGAGTGAGCAGAATTTAAACTAGAAAGGCAAACATAATTAGACAAATTTCCAGTCAAATTACAACACTGGATTTTGTGGCTAACCATCAACAATCCGCAATAAAGTGCCACCTTGTGCAGCATAGATACACATATAATTGGGATAAGGCTGTAGAAGAATATGCGGCAATTACCCACAACCACTCAGGACAGTACTTCTGAATTCAAACTATCAAATACTGGAACAGTAAAGCAGAAACCAAGTCAATTGCTCATTTTAATAAATTAAAATATGGTAAGTGCCTATTACTACATTAATTAATTTAACCTAATTACTACATCTTTTGGGTCAATTTTAATTTGTATTTCGTGTTCTTATATATACATACCATTCAAACTCCAAGGTTTGAGCTAATTTCTAAGCAGTAGAGATACTAGAGTACCTACTTTGTTGTTTCACACAACCATATCACTTTTTTTCTTAAACAGAGAAGTTGCTAATGATCACGTTTGAATTTCTGGGACAAATTTTGGTATTTAATGAATAGTTGTGAAGAAAATAAAAACCAGGAAATTTCAGTTATCGGTAAATTCTCCAGAAGACAAATGTCATTAAACACCATAATCAAAAGTAGTATCAATCAACTAAGACTTAACCCTCCACAGAAATCAGCAATGCTTCAACATGCCACAGCCACTACAATTGAGTTATTACCAAGCAATCAAAATTGCATAAAATGTCAGATGTCTACATAAAAATGAATTCACATGAATCCTGAAAATATCATAATAAAGAACTCTAACGTGGATGGAAGCAACTTGTTAGACAATCATCATAGTCAAACACTAGTCAGGTAAACAAAATCTGGAATTAGTTTCAATGTGATAGTAAGCTATAGCCAGTACTCAGTAACGTTTCTGTATAGAAACCATATAGACAGAGCACTAAACAAAAAGCACTATGAAAAAGAAAACTAGAAACCAGCTGAGAGTTGGGCCTGACTTTTCATAAATAAAGTTTTCAAGTCATTGGACATTAACTTTTAGAAACAGAAAGTCTTGCTTAAATATAAGGAGTATGTTTTGTATGATCAAGGGCAAGAGACATAGGCTTTAGGCTCACACTATTTACTCTGTTGCAACTGTAGGTTGCCTTGCAGATTTCTACTGCTTCCTGCATCAGACCCAGCAATCGTACAAGGCAAATCAATTCAGGAAGGCAAAACTAAACTAAACCTCAAATTCCCTAACCCCCCCAACCCGCTCCAGGGAATGTTGCTATAAGATTTGCTCAGTGAGCAGACTCCCGCACCTATACAGTTACGTAAGGGACAGACAGAGTTTCCAACGCAAGGGAAAAGGTGAGAACACGGGGCTTGGGATGGGAAGAGCATGACCATCTTTTTCAACAGCCTGGAACTCTAGTTCTTATTTACCTGCAGTGAAAGAATACCCATAGTATTAGAAAAACCACAATGGAACAGGAATGCTTCTAAGATATCTGTAATAGTTCTGAACCACTGGATTACCAAGAACATTTTTATACTTAGTCTACCGTGTCACACTTCCTACACTGAGTCAGTTTATTTTGTAATGATACTTTAAAATCCTTAAATAAAATATATGTGAAGGTCCTGTTACTCTGAGGGTGTATATTCCCTCCAGGCCAAAGTGGTTTTAGATCAAATTTAGTTATTCCATTAAGTTTTTTTAAACACCTCTTTCCAATTTTCAATTTTATTAGTATCTGTAAATTGTAGAGTCTGTGAAAAGTGCAAACTGGGTCAATCTTGGAAGACCAGTTAAAATACAACATAATGGTAACATGGATGCAATGAAATGTTTGTCGTACAGCCTCTACAGTACTTTCAGCTGCACATTTATTTTATGAAATACTTACCTTTACACCTGCCTAATCTAATCAGTTATTCAACAAAAAAAACAAAATCAACCAATTTTAGTGAGAACATATAACTATCTTTTCCTTTTTTAAAAACACTAAACGGAGTTGAAGGGACTCTGATCATAGAGGCTGGACTGAGGGCTGGGAAGGAAACAAAAAACAGGGTAGATAATGATAGAGGGGAGACTACGGTTAGCAAGGCAAAGGGAGCAGAGACAAAAATTATCTTGTAAAGGACAGAAGTTAAACTTAAAGCCAGGGGAGCAATACTGTGAATTAGTACAAGGAGATACCGAGGCACAGAAAGGATCAACTAGGGACCTAGAGCAGGGGGGCTCAGCAGAGGCTAACCAAGGAAACTGGTGTTGGAAGCAGTGACAATAGATGACAGTAGTCTGCCATTTCTCAGCTGCTGAATGTTAGCTTTCTTAATCTTAAATACGCTCATTTAATGTAGTTTGTGTGACATTTCTATACACAGTCACAAATTTGGCAATACTGATTGGAGTTTCTCACCACTTCCACTGGAAACAAAGAAGCTGAAAAAGGTAGGATAAATACATAGCCTTCAAAACAAATTTAAAACCAGTATCTACATGAAGAAAATGGTAAGAAGCCCAAGGGAAGAAAAAAAAAACCCGCAAACCTAACCATCAAATAAGTTTAGACCGAATTGTCAGTTACTTCCAGTGTCAATCTCTCCTAGATGAGCAAAATGTACTAAGAAGTTTCACTGCACTGAAGCAGAAGTTCAGCAGCACTTTTTATAAGGAGGAAGTAATATGCTATGGCTATCCTCAATTTTTTTCCCCATATACGCACATTCCTCACCATATCCACCTCTAACTTTAGATTCTTGGAAAGAGATGTTTTAGGAAGATGCCTTTGAAAATGTTTATTTCATGATTTATCAAGATGCTATCAGACTCCCTTAAGTATTTTCCCTTTGCACAGACCACACTAGAAAAACAAATGTTGAAAAACATTACCAAGAAGAGGAAACATAAAATAATTAATCACACTAAGCAAAACACCTGCTTCACATCTGTGAGACCACAGTGTTAAGATTAATTTTAAAAGGAAAACACTTTTCTTGTCTAGGCTTCCAAATTAAACGTTCTGTGAAAAGGTTCAGAACCTGAACGCTGTCATCTAAATTTTAAATAACATTTATATACTTACATAGTTTTATTTATTTAGTGCAAGCTATTTAAAGTTTTCACTGCCTGGGTATTGCATGGCATGGGAATAACTGGTTACCAGAATGGAAAACTGACTACCTTTTCCTTGGTTCACTTGAAGCAGAGTGCTATTAGCAATAATGAAGGAATTGCTATACTAGTCTCAGGGCCTCAGAACAAAGAAATTACTTTTTGATGAATACATATGTTTTAAATCAGAAAATATCTAACATGAAATAATGTCTAGATAAAACAAAAATTAAAATGAGAACATGGTATCTTATATTGCCAAAATCACTTTTTCCTCTCTCTGTCAACTACGCATTGATCTGAAATTTTACCTCAATACAAATGTAAAGGTAGTACAAAATCAGATATACTTCAGCCTCAGGAAATACACCATTAGCAACTACGAGTTCTACACAAAGTACCTCTGCAAGTCCCAATAATGCAACCAGAAGTTCATATTCTGCGATCTGGCTATAATAAGTCAGAAATTACTATCATTTTCCCTTAGAAAGAGATGTGCTGATAATATTAGTGTTCTGTCTGCCAGTCTCTCATTAGAAGAATTTTAAATTACCCATTCAGTTAGTGAAGGAAAATGGTAAGTAGAGTAATACAGAAAATCCATTAGCTCTCTTTCTCCTATATATGTACCTGTGTAACTGGTTGGGTACAAATCTTTGTTATTTTAGAGGCAGTCCTTTAAAACCAACCTTGCTATTTCTTCTCGGTGAGCAGTCCAGTCACGAATGTAGTCTTCCTGTTCCTTTATTCTGTGCTTGAATGTATTGCTACTTTGAGCTGCTGTCCCAGTGCTCTGCAGTCGCGTGGTTTTCAGGGCTGGAGAGGTACGTAGACGGGTATGTTTAGGGGAATTACGGTTTGATCCGAATTCATCTTCTGAGGTGGAAGCATAATCTGTAGGAAAGCGCCTCCATCTTGCACTTACTAAATTAGTTTAATTATTAAAAAAGAATTATTATTGCATCTTTAATAAGAAAAAACAATATTATTTCAGTAACATGACAAAAATACACCACTATTCATTAATCCCCAGATACCTCACAAAAGGTTTATTTACTACATCTTAAAAAGAAAGCTACAAAATTTGTGTTAAATAATAAATATTGATTAATAAAAACATAAAATGGATGCTCTTTGTATAATGATGAGTGAAATAAGATGTAAAAGCCAGTAACTGTATATGACTCAAGCAAACTGTATTACAAAACAAGGGCCCAATTCATTAACGTTTAAGTATATAGTCAGACTGCACTTTTTCTGCAGATTTTTTCCCAAGTTTCATTCAAGGTTTACGTGATACACAAAAAAAATGAAGAGACGTGAAGGAAGGATGGAGCTGGCACCAAGCCTGGAATGCATGCGTACATAAGGAAAGCATAAAAATCCTAGATGATGCATTATGTATTTAGTACAGAAAAAATATGTTAAAATTAATAGTGTTACAAAAATCAGCAGCACATCTATTAAAACAGCAGCCTCAGAGCAAAAAGCATATATTCTCACATGTAGCACATAAAGCATATACAGACACGTTGCTGAAGACAGCCTGAAGTATAAGAGAACGGAAACTAAGTAGGAGGCTCTCGTACCCCTATGAATTACTAAAGTCTAGAAAATGCATTTCAGATATGCTATCCTTAAACATTCCCAGCAGGAAGAGATATCACTAAGTGTAAAGAAATGCTCATCACGACAACCTGCTAAATTCTTGCAGGGGATTTAGTCCCCCAAGCTCACTGACATTCATGAGGCTCTATAATTACTGTAAAATTTTAAGAAGTGTGCGATCACCTCTTGGTAATTTAAAAATAATGGATTCAAGTAATGTATATTGGTTTTAGTATAAGAAAAATGCAAGAAGTTTCAGACTTCTCCTGAAACATTTAAAAAAACATTACAAATGAAATATACATCAATATGAATTTAAGTAACAAATAATGGAAGTAATTTTTAGTTGAGAAAAGATTTGTGTAATGCTCTCAAAGATTACAGTACATAGAATATGACATTGGTGTATAAGCTTACATCCCTTCCCTCGTATAAATAATGTATTTTTAATTGCTGGAAACAAAAATATGCTTGAGTAATTTTTTTCAGATTTAAATGTGGGCTTCAAATCATGTCCAGTTCTACTAATTTTTTTTAATTATAATTATTATAAACTTTATTGAAGAAAACAAAAATGTCTCTCCAGTCACTTACTGTTCTCTTTTTAGAGGTTTCAAACTTGTTTTGATCTTAGGGAAGTAGAACATAAGCAGAAAAAGCACATTTCCCCACCAATAGCATGCAAGCAATGTGTGACTGACATCCAAAGAGCTTTATGAGTTGGGCCCACATTTTATCATCAATTTTTGTTTAAATTCTTTGTCCGGTTCAAATTATATGCATCAAAATAAATATAAAATTTATCTTAAAATCTCTCAAGTGAGCTAGTCCAGCAACTCAGCACTGTACAATGAGCATACGTAATTATATATTTAAAAACTAAAAACTGAATGAGAAGTGAAATATCAGAAACAGATTTGATTTCTAGTACTCTACCACTGTAAGTTTCAACATCAGGATCTGGGTCTGGGAGAAGCTTGGATTTCTCTGTGTACAAAATAGTGTTTTATCATGTTAATTCGTATTAAAACATTCAGATTAGAAGCATTTGCTTAAATAAAATATATTGATGAGATTAGTCTTAGGTCCTCTTTTCCACCCACACTGTTTAGGAAAAGATTCTTAAATTATACATTCAATCAAGAATACTGAATTTTGTAAAAGTTTAAACATTTCAGAGATACTAACTGAAATGACATCAATAACAATTGTCTACATAGTACCATAAAACCCCTCTGCTTTTTTTAAGACCATTAAATTCTAAGGCCTTAAAATGTTGTTTATTTATATATTATCAACGGGTTTCTCATTAATATGGGGAAAAACTTACTGTAGGCTTAACAGTAAAAATCTCAAAGTTGTATGATTCATGACAAGCAATATCCAAGCACGTTTCCCATTAAGGTAGCTACACATTTGCACATATGTGCTTTTAATACTATTTATAAATTACACAGCCCAAAAAGGTCATTGTAGTTTATGTAGATTTCTGAAAGCTATTGTGCAATTAGTCATCTCAGACACCAAAGACTGTGAATATCAGTACCAATAGCTAGAAAATCCTCCAAAACCCTGGCTAAAATAATCAGCAGACAAACCTAATTTGGTGACTACTCTGCGAGAAGTATGGTTGACAACACCTTAAGCTGGCAAGTTTAATGATTTGGACATCATAATCTCACTTTTAAGATCTGAGGACAGACTTTATTAAGCATATCCGTTATAAAATACTCTACTTTCATTGATGTGTTGCCTTCTCAAGGTTCATCCATTTCAAAGATCCTGAAATTTGGTGCTCAGAAGTGCAATACTACTAAAGCGCAGTTAATAAGGGTTGTTTTCTCTCCATGCTCAAACCTTTTTTTCTATTTTTTCCAGGGATACTTCAACAGCTTTGATCAACCTATCTGCTAGCTATTTGCAATGACAGCTAGGTCAGCAAGCCAGCAGAGCTGCCAAACACAACTAGTTGTTCAAGGTCTCTCTGTTCTGACTCAGTGCTTAATTTTACAGTTGCAGCTTAGCACTTTTGCACTAGGTCTGATCCTGTTGTTCTTTCTCCCAATAAACAGCGCCTTCTGTTACATCATCTTCAATTTTTCTCCGCAATTGTGAAAAAAGGCCTTTGGTCTTCTCTGGTTTTATTGATCACACTCTACTGTTTGATGATTCAGTGCCTTGATTAAAACTTTCATTGCTTGTGCTACAAAATTACTAATTCTGCTTCACGTGTCCTCACAGTGTTGTCAGTTATCAAGCCTCCTACCACAGAAACACCCTGGTAATTACTTTAATGTTGGTAATTCTCATCCAAGATGTTCCCTTTATCTGCTTACCCGTTCATTTAAAAGTAAGCAATACTTAACTGTATCAAGGATTAAAAAAGATTCTTGAAATTATGGACTTGCTGACAGCTCTGACAATTTATTGCTATTATGTTGCAGTTCATCCACATGAAGTATAAGACAATAAAAAAATCCAGTGACTACATCTTTTTTTGCCTCCTTTTTACGGGCATGTATGTCTGAACATTCAAAAAGATTTGGGAAATGCAGAAATAATTTCCTCTTTGGTAGACTGGATTTAAGAAGCAAGATTCTGCTGCCAATGTTTAGTGATCTACAATTTGGTAACGTTAATTGAACTCTGATGAGAAGACCCATGGCACATTTTTAACACTTCGATAGCAACCAGTCTTCTGGTAAAAGAAAAAAAAAAAACCCAAACCCTATATTGGTAATGATCGTTCATTTTACAGTCTTTCTAGGTCCAGGGAGAGAAGAAAATACATCACTGTTATGCCTTGATTAAATGTGCCCAAAGTAAAACACATTCAAGCAGTTGAGGCACTTTTGTCAGGCACTTCATTAGTAATTTCCGAAAGTGCTAAAATTAAGTAAATTGTTGACTTTCCTAGAAACAAACTTAAATTCAGGAATTATATGCTTTGGATCAAAAAGCTTCTGCTATGTTCCATCTTTACATATTGTATACAAGTAACACATTCTATTCAAAGATGTTTCAAATACATTTATCTAAGGATAAAATAATAAATAATATTATTAATAACTTGATATGTTGGGTATTACTAGCATCATTTTATAAGACGCTAATGAGAAAATGAGGATGTACTGAGTAGTGGCCTATATATGAGAGAGAGAGAGAGAGAGAGAGTACACTCCTATATATACTAGAAGATTACACCATTTTAAAGCAATTCAGATTTTCCTAAAGTATACTCTAAATAGTCCAGTAAAAAAATTATACAATAAGCTTACTGGTACAGACAAAATCCAGAACTCCAAATCCTAAACAGTAGTAATAATATTCTTTACTTACATAGTAACAAGGCTTGATTGATTCATTAAGCCATGATTTTGTTTTGAAAGTATCTGACTGCTTTATTAATTGCTTTTAGATTTTCACCTTTGCATTGATACAGGCTTCTCCCTGATTTTGATACAAAAACTGAAAAAGCTTTATATGACAGAAGCTATTTTTACTGCAGATTTTTCTAACAATGGCCTTTTAAAAATACCTATCTTATTATTGTGGGGTAGCTCATGAGAAGATGGCATCTTTTCTCTCTTGAAAACAGAGTATTTTATACAAGCTACAGTAAACTTTGACTGTGTAATGCAGGTAAATGAAATGAACATTAAACAAAGATGATTGTGATAGACTAGTAGACTGGGAAGAGAAAGGTAGACCCACACCCCTGAACAGAAGCAGCAAACCACTTCAGTGCAGCAAACTGGGAAAAGTTTAGGAAGCATGCAATAGTTCACATGGACAAAACTCAAAATCCATATACAGTTTTGTGAAAAACACAAGAAGCAGCAAAGTGACAAGCAACATCTGGGGTTTACCTTTTAAAAAATCAGCAATACCACTATGTGAACTAGTGTTAATTATTAAAGTAAACGTATAGAAGCAATCTTAACTGACACTCTTCCCTGACCTAATGTTGCCATCTTTCAGGCTGCACACATCAATTTAAAACTTTGATTAAAATTGAAAACATGCTACTTTTCCAATGATATCTTACAAGGAAAGACTGAGGTTTTCTCTTAAGTTTCACCTTTTTTTTCTATCTTTGTAGACACCTGTCTAACATTAAACAGATTCAACTTTATAGTTCAGTGAACACCTCATTTGTATCTCTACAGAAATTTCTATTCAGCTAATAAATGACACAGCCAAAAGATACCTGTCTGGGGAATAAACACTGCAGAGAATCCTAAGAAGGTACATTTACGATATACAAGCAACAAGAGGGCAGTAGGACTGTGGGAAATTTAAATATCACAGATGTTTATATCAACTCTGATTGGGAAGCAGTAAAGGAGAATATATATAATCTGAATAGCAACACACAACACTGGAAGGTATTCTATTTATTTTTTCTTAGATTGTGGATTGGATTCAAATAAGGTCAAGCTGGTAGTATGACAATTCAAAAAGCAAGAGGACACCAATTTTAGATATTCATTCCACATGAAAGTTGACTTATTTAGAACTACCACATCTTAATTTTGATTTAATATTGCTGTTGGAAGAAAACTAGCAGCCTTTCATACTGCTTGCACTTAAAAGTGTTATGTTAACTTCTAACAGAATAGTAGGTTAAAATTAATCAATTGTACAGATTTTTCTGTCCATACATAAGATAATATTATAGTAAAGGAACTACCACACAGAAGATGATCAACATGATTTGGAAATCATGATGAAATCATAAATCGTCATGATTTGGAACAGAGAACAGAAACTACTCCAAAGCAAGGCAAACATTTTAATCTAAATTACTTAACTTTACATTATTTAGTTAGGTAGTATTTGTGTTTAATTTTTCCATTTCTTATTTCATTGTTATTATTCTTATCAAACAAATCTCACTTTTGTAGTTCTGGAAGCTAATCTTAAATTATAAATATAATTATCCTACAGATGCTCGGGGTACACCTCAGGGAACACTTGCTGTTCAGCATATTTACAAGCCTACCTTACAAATAAATATTATACCTTCTATGTAGTAAAAAGTGCTGCTGACCTTCTGAACTTCTACTACTATGACTTGAGCAAAGAGATCTCTGCTCTGTTTTTGTACTAATGCAAATCAGCGCTGCCATGTCTGAATGCCTCAATGCAATTCTTTGTTATTGGTTTCAAGTTAAAAAAAATATCCAAAGATTTAAAGGATTACAATTTCTTGTCTTTATGTTTTTAAGTAAGAAACATCCACAAATTCTGCCAAGGAAGCGTCTTACTCCGAAGAGAAAGACTGCATCAACTAGAATGCAAGAAATGTTTCATAGGAACTGTTCCTTAAAAAAAAAAAAAAAAAATTCCTCATATGAAAAGCATCTACTATTGTATAAAACTAGTTCAAATAATCTCACATACCTGAGGGAGAATTATGAGCTGAAGCCAAAGATTTGGATTTTGAATCTGAAAGTCGAGAAATACTATTGGCTCGAGTTCTAGCAGAAGCTTTACTACTATCTCCTGCTGATGTTAACCTTGCACCACTTCTGATAATAGCTTCTGGGGTACGAGATGAGGGAGTGCTTCTAGTTATCGTTGCTTCAGAATCACTACGTGCTGATAAAGAGCCAAGTCGAGTTCTGCGAGGTTGAGCAAGTAAGTCTATTCTGGAAATACTTCTCCTCCCTGATGGAGGTTTTGACGTAGAACTTGTAGTGGACACTTCGGAAGCCACTGAAGCCTTATCGGCATCAGCAAGCTCGCTATCTGAGGCTTCACCAAGCCGTGCTCTGCGCAAGAGAGAAGTCCTTGTAGGACGAGGTCTTGGAAGAGTGGTAGATTTACTAGATTGCCCAAGCGCAACAGGAGAGGTTTTTGATTTAGCTGACTTTCCTTCCATTTTGGAATGTAAAAGTTCATCTGCTGAAGCAAAAGGAACTCTTCCATGTGATTTACCAGAGTAGGTTTCCTGGTCAGATGATAAGATATCAGAAATGGCAGAATGAGGTACGCTAGATGTTTGGTCATCATCTGTCAAATCTACTGATGGCTGTCTCATTCTTCCACTGGATTGCACAGTTTTGCGAGCATCAGCTCTAGACCCACCATCTGAAGATCGACTTTTAGTTTTCTTTTCCATCTTTTCTCTGGCACTTGTTGCAGAAGATTTTAAAACATCCTTTGAAGGGGAACCAGAAGAACATCTATCTTTATATAAGGTTGTAAAGCTCTTCCGCTTCTGCGTGGATTTTCTTTCAGTGTCACCAGTAACGAGACTGATTGTGCTGGCTGTATCTACATCTGATTCTGGTGATATGGAATTATCTCTGTTATAGCTAGGAGTCTCGGGACCTTCATCAGTTTTATTTTCTTCACGCAATTTAGCTTCAAGGAAAGCCATTACAGCTTCTGTGTCTTTTAAAATGAGTGTTGTATCTAGACTGGAATCGGTTTCCATTGAATCACTTCTGTCACGTATCCTGTTTGCAGATGCTAACGGGGCAGCGGATCCACTTTGCTTATTAATGTGAGGAATAAGTTCTATAGGTATATTTGTGCTAGGCTTATCTATAGTAAAGCTACCTTGCCTCACTAATGGTTTTGAAGATTCCTTTTTTTCTCCTCCAGATGCTTTAGGACTTTGTCCTTTAATTGTTTCCTCATTTTTTCTTCTTTTTCCCTCACTCTGCGCCAACTTCATTTCTGCTTTATCTGTAACATGTCCAGGAGCTTTGTCTTGATTATCCAAAGTTTTGGGTGACATAGCAACCTCCTCCCTACCTTTCTCAACCTGGTTTGCAGCAGATTTTGTAGAGGATAATTTTGTGGGTGTCCAGTGTCCTTGCTCCTTCCTTTCTTGTTGTTGAATTTTTGCTAAAGCTTGTTTCACCACAGAAGTTTCTCTGCCAGTTTCCGCTCTCTCTTTACTGGAAGAACTGGGGAAAGAAAAAACTTTGTCTCCAGTAGCTTTGGGCGAAAGACCATTCATTGTTCTGGTTGACTTAGCTATACTTCTGCTGTCAGCATCTGAGGCACGAGCTGGAGTTTCTTTCTCCTGAAGTTCAGTGTCTTGCTTTTCACCTATTTCTGATCTCTGATGAGATGTAGTTTTTGCTTTTGAGCTTTCATTCACTTTCTCCTCTTTGGGAAGCTGTGGAAGTGTCCTCCTCTTTCGCTCACCTTGGCTGGTCATAGAAGCAGCTGAACCCGTGCTTCTAATGGAAATACCAGACTCACTGATGTCTGTGTCTAAAAATGAAAAAGAAAAAGATACCTGAGAAGCCATTCAATAGCAAGGTAAATAGAAGCATTAAATTCTTAAGGCTGTGTAAGACTAATAAAACAACATAAAACAGAACTGAAAGAAGTCATTAGTCCATCCCTCTGTTCTATGGCAGGATCAATTATGCTTAGACAAATATATGTTAAAAACATTTAACAAGTTCTTAAAAATCTCAGTTGATGGAGCTTTGACTATCCCTATACGCTATTTGGGTAGATAGCTCTTAAAATAATTTTCTTATTCTTTAACATGAGCTGGACTTTCTCCAATTTAGCCCATTACTGCTTGTCCTATTCTCATTAGGTATCATTTCCTCTTCACAGGAAAGAGGGGAAACACTCCTCTTACTACAGAGTGGAAACTCTGTGAATTACATTAACTACCTCCAAACTATAGTAAGTTGTACATAACTAGCTATAGTATTTCATTTCACCGTTGCAATACATTTTGTAATAAAACCTGAACAAAATCATGTGCTAACATAATTTAGAACAGGTATCTCCTGATTAAAGAGATGACATAGATAAAAAAAATATTTCTGTATTACCAGAAGTAGAATGCTAAGAGTGTCATACAAAAGAACAGTTCATTCTACACAATCCAAGGTGTTGATACAGAGCATGTGTCTATGAAAGCAATGTCTAAAAGGTTGCAATGGAATTCCTGCAATAAACCATTTCTGGTTTATCACAGAGTTGTGACCAGGACAGAAGAAGCCATCTTCCAAAAGCGTACTAAAACTAGCATATTGCAGGAAAAGGGAAGGAATCATTTCAGAAGCAGGGTAAAAGTGCAAAGACAGAACAACATCCTTTCCTCCTGCTCTGCTACAAACAGGCAGAATTTCTTCCCAAACATGGATAATTTTGGTTGTGACTGAACAATCGCCTGTTTGTGTGGCATCTTGGGCTAATTACTACCTTGCTGACACTCTGTGACTGTATACTGGGAAAGGGAACACTTCATGAACATTTGTGTCATTCGTGCAGAGGGACTATGGTATTTTTTCCTGCTTCATTGTATTTTCAGCATATATATTCCATAATATGGGCTAGGATCGCTGTCATATAAAAAGGAAAGTTTTCATAGATACAAGAACTTGAGTTACATGAGATATGCTCTCCCTGAAATCAAACTCTTTAGCCAGCTGTGTACACTGGGACTGTGTATATGAAGGTAAAGTTTTTATGCTCAAACAGTAGCTTAAAATAGGTACACAACAAATCACTGTTATACCAGCACACCATTACAACAGGGAGTGGAAAGCAAGTCTTAACATTCCTAAACACGTTCAGCACCAGATTTTAAAACTACTGATTAAAGATCCCCCTCCTTCCTCCCTACTTGCCTGTTCCACAGCTCAAGGTCTTGTCTCATCAAGGGGCTACAGCCTCTCCCTGTTGAGACCTCCCCCCGAGGAAGAGGCTGCAGTGCTGGGAGACACTCTCAGCAGCATTGAAAAGCCCTACTCATGAAGAAAGAACTTACTGTGGTTGAGAGAGCAAAAAGAATGCTTTAACACAAACAAGACTCTGTAGTATGGAAGTATATAGAAAATGCATAAAAAGCATCAAAAGAATGCAGTACTACTGCTAAAGCACTTCCATTGAATTCTTAGTGGATATAGAATGCTCTTTAGGCAGAAAAATATGACCATCGCATGAACTGTCACAAGGAATAATTGATGCTGAATACCCCCATTTTAGAAACCGAACTTTATCTTTTCACAGTGATGACTGCCCTCCTTGCCCATTTAACAAACATAGCAGTTGTGCTGTCAGAAACAAGCCTTTATTACTCAGAGATAATATTAATTGCTCTATGAATTGCTCTGACTTTGAACGTTTGGATAGAAAATAATTCTTTTTGCAAGTTCATTTGCCAGTTGTTGCAATATAATGTGACATAACTTACTAACACACACCTGTCAATTCACTTTTCACCAGGAGAGGTCTATGAACAACTGCTCTGCATATCCTGTTGGGATCTTTCTATCAAGGCTTGCCCACCAACATTGGCTGTTCCAGGAATACAAACTGGAGTATAGGGCTTCCCTCTCTGCAAGAATTCTCTAAGCACTTAATTGAATATCAACAATCATACTGTATGTATACAACTGTACATATTGTACAATTGTACCTATCTGCTACTTTCTATCTGAGCTCTTCAATCTTTCTTTTCTCTTTGCACAGTGTCACACCTTTAATGAAGAATGTAAAATGACTCGCACCTTTTTTGTGTAATCCATGTTAGGACACTCATTTGAGAAACAGGAGGTATCTCTGAAATCTAAGCAAGGTTTTCTAATTCCTGGACTATTTTTCTTGGAAATTATAAAAAATTTGGAGGTTCAGTGAAAATCAGTATGATTGCTATCTGTGAAGATTGATTTCTCTCAGACACACCTACCAGATCAAATCTTTTATATATATATATATTTAGGCATGTAACTTGCTTCTTGGTGAATTTCAAACAGTCTTTAGTGGAAGAAAGGTGTGGAGTTGTTCAGCACTGTCTTTGGCTATATACATCTTATGTGTAGTAAGATTTCTAAAGAAAATACAGGCCAACAAGACAGATTTTGTGAATTGGTCTTTGGACATACATATCAAATTGTATTTTCATTACATCTTTGGTACTTGAATGCTTTCTGGATTGCTCCTTAAGTATTTGCAGTATGGGTAAGCACTATGCAGTACTTGCTTCACTTAAATCATAAAGTTCCTATAATGGTAAGAGAAGCATTCATCTCTCCAACAAAGATCCTAGTTAGTGTCTCATCTGAAAGTGACAATTTAAAACAATACAAAAAACAAAAGACCACCAAACCCTCTGATTAACCACCCAAAGGATCAGTCTCACGAGCTATGATTTTAAGTGTCCTGTATACAAATTTGCTCTTGATTTCCATTATTCTATGTACAAGGTACATCAGATAATTTAATTTTTCCCCTTTTCATCTGCTTTGACTTTTAGTATCCTTTGCAAAGCTCAACTGCTGTGAGGGGCGGAAAAGCTACTATGGAAGCAGCAGTTACTGGTAAGAACTATTCCATGCATTGATACAGAAATTTGCATTATGCAACATCAAAAGCAAAATTTCTTTGTAAAGTTCCCCAAAAAGTAAAATGAGACTATGAAGTTGGAATGTATTTTATTGCTTGCTTTAATAAACGGTCTCATTTTAAAATCTTCTATGATTTTAAAACCATGTGAGCATACTTCAAAAAGTAAATTATCAGAAAAATAAGATGAACCAGTTAATTAAATATGCTTACATATACTTTCATCTGCTGAATACAAACCTGAATAGAAATTCAGTTACTAATCAATACATAACAGCAGCTTCCTTTTGGAAGAAATTCCCAATAATATTTCAGTTTAATTTTTTTTTTTTAAAGTAGTCACGTTATTTATTCAACTTTAGAATTAAAAGTCATGTTCTTTCTCTTCCTTTCATTGTGCCAGAATAATACACAGAATTAAAAGCTAACTTTTCAGTGAAGAAGCTAACTGATTTTTTTCTAGCAAAGAATAAATTGTACTGGTAAGATATCTGTAAAGAACATAGAAAGTATCTGAATTAATTTATTTGTTATCTAAAATCTGAGGGCAGTAAAATAAATCTATCACAAATCCACTTAGGAAATGCATATATCAGTTACAACTAAGTTAAGGTGTTGTAGGAGAAATAGAGAAAAGTTGAAAGAAAAAAATATAATTATTGCCTATGGGATTCAAGATTGAGCAGTTCAGACAACGGTTCAGTTCATCTAACCTGGGCCAGGAACAAAGGGAGTTATCTAAACTTACCAAGAAACCTAAAATTTGGACAGAACAATATGGACAATATCATCATTGGGTTTTTGCCACTTTTTTTTTTATATATGTCATGTGGAATAGATAAACACTTTAGAGAAATCTCTACCACTACACTTTTACACTGGTCTAAGGACCCAAGATGGTGGTGGGGGAAAAAACAGTGAAAAAATCAAAGAACTTAGTAATAGGCAAATAGGTTTGCAGTCTAAGCAGGGAGAAAATCACAGGGTTCCACTCTGAAAGCAGTAAAGACTTGGTTTTATCAGTTGAAAATGCAGTCTTCTGAGAGACTAACTTATAGGTCAAAGATGTAGATTGCTCTGAAATTGTAACAGACATAGGTTCTTGAAAATCTGAAGCAAGCCAGCAGCTATAACAAAAGTGTAGAGAACACACATTACACTTGTGAATGTTACTTTTGGGAAGAAAAAAAAATGAAAAAAAAAAAAAACCTAAAAAGATGCTCAAAACTATAGAAAAAAATAATCTATTCTACTCACCAATGTCTAACAAGAGGTTATTGGACATGTTCTGTAGATGGTAGTATATTTTCAGAAGTGGTGTACACAGAAAAGCGTTTCTACTTCTAAAACACATTTTTTCCCCCTAATCTTTTAAACTTTGCTTTGATGCTGAAAATTTCAAAGTCAGCTGGAGTAAGAGGAAATGCTGGAATTGCAGGACAAAATCGTATCTCAAGTAGTGGACAGATAATTACTTACTTCTTGATCACTAACCAGCATATCACTTTCAGAATATGAAGCATTCATTAACATGACATCCCTTTGTAGTTACCAGTCAATTTTGTAATGAAGAGCTACATTAACTCCACCTCAATACACAAGTATCAGCATAAAAATTATACTAGAATTCTGCGTTAAATCATTATCTCTAAGGTGAAATTGAGAGGAAGAAAACAGCAGAGGAGAAGTAAAGTAAGGTAAGCAACTCCTTTATAGTCAAGAGCGTAGATCTTAAAGAACAAACCATTTAAAGTAAGAAATGTTAATAGTTTAACTAAGGAGAGACATAGCCTGAACATCTGGCACTCACAAGAAAGGGAGATAAAGTTGTTCATTGCTGAGGAGAAGGTTTCTATGGTTTTCAAGAAACACAGAAGGTTTTCTATGTTTCCAAGATAAGGAAGTATGCTATGCTTCAGCAGAACCACAACTGAATAATGAAGTCTCAGGTTGGACTGTTTAACAATCAATCCATTAAAGTCCAGTTTGGGGCCAGTACTGAGAAAGATGTAAGGAAAGAAACATACTGTGCAGACCAACCCAAACTGCATTCAAGTGGAATTTTTTTTAATATTAAACACTTTTTACATTTTTTGTTTCAGTAACATTCAGTTTAATATTGGCACTCTTCTGCCATGCCAAACAACACTACTGTTGAGCTCGTTTTTATGCTGTTTCTTCTCAACGACATGAAAGAATTTCAGGTGAAGATGAGGTACTAAGAGTAAGAAAGCTGCTTATGTAGGTACATAATCACTCTTTTCTCCCTTTCATAGGTTTCTTTAGCAGAAATTATGACAACAAGAACAGCTTTTAATACCATTTTCTAATGGAGCAGGCACAGATGACTCCAATCTGATGTCATCTTGGTCA
This sequence comes from Pygoscelis adeliae, assembly GCF_000699105.1. Taxonomy (NCBI): domain Eukaryota; kingdom Metazoa; phylum Chordata; class Aves; order Sphenisciformes; family Spheniscidae; genus Pygoscelis; species Pygoscelis adeliae. Next base: position 611,808 of record NW_008824471.1, read on the forward strand.
TGCCGTGTGTGATTAGCAGCCAAACTGGCCCACTGTGATACCCAACGTTTACTTCCAGGGGCAGTAGAACCTTCCTAAGGAAGAAAAAAGCAGAAGAAAAATTACAACTGTTTGATAAAAAGCATGTCCTTTTTCCAGGTTTTTCCTGAATAGATATGTCAGACACTATTTTCCTGGAGGAAGTTGAAAAGGGAGTTTACCACAATAAATTTTAGAGTTACCAGCTCTAGAATGGCAAACAAAAAAACCAAAATCCATATAGTTGCAGAATCAGTACAGAATAGACAGCATTTCCCAGTGCACTGAACTTTTAAACATCAGAACCTATATAAAATATATTAGAACATGTGTTAGTTTTAAAACCAGGTTATTTCAGTCCTCAGCTCAGAACAGCAGGAAAAAACACATGGGGTATGTGTGTGAGTGTGTTCAAAAACTAAGAACGTGCTTCAGGAAGACAAGAAAGTGACATATTACCAGTTTAGAAGACCTTCCTGTCCAGATGAAATATTGTATTTACTTCATTACAGAAAAACTACCTTAAGGACTGAAAGAGTTAAGATAACTTATGATGGAAAGCAAAGGAAGATCAGATTATTTGTTTGGTCTAAACAAAGCAAGACGCAAAGATTAGTTTTAAGCCATCCTACTGGGTAACAGTGAAGTCAATGTAGTCAGTATCTGATCATTTTTTGCAGCTGACCTAGAAAGGAAATTAATTTACTTTCTTGACAGTAAGCCTTTTGAAACCTTGAAAACTTTTAAAATGTAAAAAAAGTAAATATAAAATTAAACCACCTTCTTATGTTGTGTTGTTATAGTATCTTTAAGTATTTTTTTTCAAAAACTCATTTTTAAATATAATGCAATATTACTGTTGTATCCAATATATTATAGTCTCTCTTGCTCACATCTTCAAAAAAAAGACAGCAGGCAACTGTCTATGCATATATATGTGCACATATGCGCACACACATGGGCCGTACACTATCAAAGGCTTTATAGAAGTTTACATAGTCTAATTTATTGGACTCAAAAGACAAAGCACTGCAAATGACAGAAGTCATTGACTACAGTTCCAAAGGAGTTACATAACCATCGGCAAGTCAAACGAGAAATCACAATTCAAGATCAACAAAAGAGATGGGAAGCACATGGAGATACCAGTAACTTGCTTAATAAGGCAATCTGTAGGAGCTATTTCAAAGGTTAGCTGAAGCTCTGCTGCCTGCTCAAATCTTGGCACTTCTATTCAAAATGCTGGTTTTTGCCTAATGCCTTGGCCACTCTGGGATTCTAGTCTTTGACCAGGAACCACCTCTGTAAATTCTGTAAAATTTATTTAGCAGAAATGGAATGATGAACAATGTCATCTAGTGTATGATGACTTCTTTCAAATTAAAAGTTACTTAGACATTTGAGAAGACTTGAATTTACGATCTTGAATTTCTCCTGATTAAATGAGTGACCCTAATTAATGCAAACAAGTGCAACATCACGAATCTCTTTCAGAGCATTATGAATATAAAGTAAGTCAGAGATGCACCAAATCATTTGTTTGAACTATTATACAAATTTCCATATTGTGAATTCGTTTCTTAGAAGCAAAATGTTATAAAATTCAAGTCTAACAACAGCAAAGGAAGGCAGTTCAATGTTTCTGTTATTTATGGGCATTTCTGAACACAATGCAAGGAAAAGGGTGTCAGAAAGACTATTACAAAAAAACCATGCAAAAATGTGCAGCATTTATGCATTGACAAGTACTGCTGAAGCCTCATTTTCCTTTCATATCTCTAAACTTTCTTTTCTCTATTTCCTGTCCATACTAGTGAACTTCCATCTTTAATAAAACAATTAGTTACAGCGAAAGCTGAGTACGCTAGACATCCCAATTATCTTTGCTACAGAAAACTCCAACTAGTTCCTTGTGTACCACTTAACCAATTCCAGAGATAGATATGATAGATGTATCAGAAATCTGAATTCCACTTCACAACAGAGAAATATATTAAGACTTTACAGATTAATGTAGTAAAACAACACGATAAATTACTTTTCTCTGAAAGTAATTACACTGCCCAAAAAAAGCGTTTTCTACATAGCAGTGCATGTAAATGTGTTTTGCCAACTCTCTGTATATACTAGCACAAACAAGAAAGCTATGAAAAGCAGTTTCTTTTGATAGTAGTTTAAGCACATCCAAAAGGTGAAAGGTTTATAAAACACACATTAAAAAAGTCACATTCAGTTATCCTAATGTTCTCCCTATAATCCATATCAATTTGCATCTTACAGGCTCTCAAGTAAGCAATCCTCCAAATCTTCCCTTGAATACCAAAAGGAATTTCCTGGTCTTTCAGAAAAGCTGGGTTTACATAAGAGATACCAGCCTTTTAATTTTGTGTTAAATCTGCTTTCCCTTATGCTTATCGCATATACAAACTAAATTGGAGTAACAGATCTTCAGAAAATGTACCAACAGATTTCTGTGGACTTATTATTCAGACTGAAGATTTAGGGCTTCAGGCTCTACATCTGAAAAAAACCCACAGCACGCACACATGACACCTGGAAGCATCTCCAATGCTTGGCATTTCAGAGCAGAATAATGTTTTTTTTAAAGTAAATTTCAACAAGCTAAATAAAAAAAAAAAGAAGAAAAGAAGTCTTTTCAGACACATACTCCAGTCTTCTCATGTTGTAAGAATCATATTATGCCATCCTTTCATAAATTGAAGTGCTGTCTTGAAAGCAGTTCTTTTAGTCCCTCCCCTCTCTACCTGCTTCAGAACCATATTCCTCCAGGGGTGATGATCTTCTTTCACATTTCCATACTCACTTTATTTACAGCCAATGTCTTCACATTTGATCCTGGAACAACACTGACATCTATCTCAAATAGTTCTTTTTCCTTCTGTTGCATTTACTCCACATACAGAGCAAAACCCAGTGATTATACCAATCTCAGCTACTACTTTGCTAGATTAAATGAATTGTATCAGTCTGTTCTTGTAAGGTAAATCTCCGTTCCCTTAATAATCTGAGTAGACTTCTTTGTACTTTCTCTTGTCTTGTACTCACCCTTCTTAACCAAGAAAGGTAACAATTCTAGTGCCAGTATCTCAGAGGAAGTTTCACCAACACTTTCTACCATGGCGACACCACTTCCCTGTTCTACTGACAATACATTTTCCAGGGTATCCAAGGGTCATATATGCCTTTTCACAGCCATGTGACATTGGTGACACAATCATCCTACATTTCAGTATAGCACCTAAGTTCAAACAAAAAGCAAGTATCAAACTTCAGACTGAATGGTTTGCTCTACAGAAGGACAGGAAATTAGTGTAATTACAGAGGACAAACAAAAGGAAACCCAGTCTCTAAATACACACAGCAGTTCTCCACTTCTAAGAAGCAACATAGCAAATATTTAAGTGAATAAAGTTATTCAGTATTCAGAATGTCAGCAGTATTATTTATTTTATCTTCAGTGGGAAAGACATGAAATGGGCATTCAAAACAGGAAAAGGAACATTGTAGTCAATGGCACTGATGACCCTGCAGATGCAAACCCAGGTTTCTAACTGTGCTGCAGTCTTAACAAAAAATTAAAAAAAACCCCACAAACCAAACAAAAACCAGGTACATCCTTAAGAAGCACATCAAAGACAATGTTGATAAACCATGTACATTATTTAAGAACTGTGGTTAGCATAGATAACCGGCCACTGAAAATTAAATGGAAGCTGGATGGATAAATCATAGCCCAAATGTCTGCAGTATTTTTATCAATCAAGCTCACACAGTACAAATAAACAACAACAACAACAACAGTAATATTCTCTCTGTTCTCTATCTTATTTAATTTTTGTTCTTAAATCACACTTACCTTGGTTGGCAAGTGGCAGCTTATAACATAGAAAATAAAAACATTTAAATATTTTAAATGGATGGATTTAGTATTTTTACTGCCTATCTGTAATCATTGAAAAGGCAAGAACCAGTGCATGCAGGCTCAATCCAACTGTGTCACACATTCACTCTGCATTTTATTTAGTCTCATGACATATATTACTCCAAAGTACCAAAGCGTGTCATATGAAAGGAAAAGCTGAGAATTTCTTTATAAGAAAAACAATTTTTCAGGTCCTTTCCAAGCATGTTATTCACAATAGTTCACAAGCCCTGTAAAGTTAAGATATTTAAGTTCAGAACAATCTTTCAACCCCAAAATAGTTTTTATAAAATCTTCATAATTTCCCAAGCCATCTTTTCCATCTTCCTTAATTGAAATCTCTTAAATTTTTATTCTCTGCTTTTTCTATATCAATCATGTTCTGAGTTAGATTCTGCTAAATCATCTACAGGTACAACCGTGATGGGCAACTGGAACAAGGTCCACTCACAATCTGAGTGGATGCAAACCTGGAACACTGAGCTACCCTGTGGTTAGCTGACTATTTAGCCAAGATCTTCAATGAGGTTTATTAACTCATGATCCGCAGCTCGGTAATGCAGTAAGTCTTCCATAAACCACAAGCAGAAAAGTTTGTATATAATGAGAACATGATACCCACGTACTTTACAAATCAAACACATTTGCCTCTCACTTTCCTAATGACAAAACAAACTGAGTGTATGTTTTGGTAATAAGACTTTAAATATTACAATCTTCTCTCAATAGTTACCCTAATGATTGTTTTCCATTATGATACTATAAAACACACCTCTGTTTTTCTGGATTAGCTTCTCTTTTACTTCTACATATGTATTAATCAACTTCTATTTTTAACTTTCTCTGGTAAGCTTTTTTCCATCTTCATCTGTCCTCATCTCTTCTTACACTAATTCTTGCTATATCCACATTGCTTATGTCAGTTTTGCTCCTTTACCTACCGAACAACTTTCATTTTTTCCCCTATCGTGCCTCGTAATAATCTTGTAAATTAAGACTATGCCAAATAACCCATTCCCTTCCCAATATACAAAGACCTTTTTATTCAGCAAAGCATCCACAGCAATAAAAAGGCATCATTCCTGTAATTTCAAACTAAATCAAAGTGAGTTTTACTATGCCATTGCCAGAAGGATTCTTAAACCTGCCCTACGATTACAGAAGAAGCCTGTCTTCTAAAATCAAACCCTGTTGTTTGCAAAATATGACACTTGGAAAGCTCAACTATGTTCATAAAATAAATCACATATTCTTCTGCTGCTTATGAAATTATAGAAATGGAAAAATATCAATACTTTTAATAATCTTGAAAACTGATATGGCACAAAAGAGCTGAATGCTGCAAAAGGCATGAAAAAGAAGACAGAGAAAGATTGTGGTCATAGATTCATGCAAAGCAGCAAGGTGAAAGGCAAAGTTTGTCAAATTGTTCCACATGATATGCCCAAGCTGTATGGTAATAATTTACTCGAAGCAGTAACCTCAGAGAAACTATTCAAACATACTAATCTCGATACAGTAACACACTTAGTGTATCAAGACTGCACAGTAGCTAAAATACAACCATGATAAAGCACACCACCTCTAGAAGCAGATACTAAAATCAATGTATTTGCATGGCAGGCACACAAAAGTCATACTGTAAGCTCTTGATATATTCCAGAAAATTTGCTTATTTATAAAGTTCGCTAATTTACAGGATCATACTTCAGAAGCTGTTTTCCATGGCAAGTAGAAGTAAGTGTGGTGTGCTTCATGACTGTTACCAGGTTAATTCTGCTCCAGCTGTTCCAAACGCATTTCAAGTTATAGCTTATCCATCACAATGATATCAGAATGCCTCCCAAGATTTCACCATGAAATACAATTAACATCTAGCTTGTGTGCATATTCTGAGTCATATATAAAGAACAGACCTTTTCCTTTGCCTAGTCTTTCACCAGCTGATTAAATTATACCATTTCTGAGGCAACTAACATAAGTGACTTCTCACGAGTGGCATCTCACTTGATAACTCAAACCATGAATGTAAAGACCTGAAGTCCTCTGGCTCTGGAAAAAAATCTGAAATGTATTATCCATCATTTTTTTCCTAGCTGACTTTGTATCACACATTAAATGCATACACCTTATTCCTGAATTTTAATATAGTTACTTGCTTTGGGCTATAAAACGTAACCAGCTTTTCCTCAGTTCTGCTGCATAACTTACAAGAAGCGTATACTGTGCAAATGTGTGTTGCAAATATAATGATGCCAGGAAGCTCCTGCTACATTTCCAATACACTGGTGTTAGTGCACATAGAAAGGTAGCAAAGTTTAAAACACCTTCACAATGTCACATGCCTGTCTGACAGAGAAGTTTTGATAATGCAATAAAGGCCTAAGAAAAATAAAATACGTATAGATCTGAGCTAATATTTTCTAGGCAAGGTTTGCTTGTTTGCTTTTTAACACTTACTGGTCAGTTATTAGTGCTCTCTCTTATTGGAAGAAAAAAAAAGACCATCAAAAATTAAATTCTACCTCTGTGTCAAGAAATCCAGTTGTACTCAGTGGTCTTTTTTCTTCCAGCACTACTGTAGCAGAATTTATAGCCCAATCTTTTACTAAATCTTTCTGGTTCTCGTTGATAACAGGCCTATTATAATCCTGGCTGTCATCCACTCCAAATACCTGAAAATGAAACAAACCATTACATACATTAACCCAATACCATCCTGATACAACGTTCAATGTTAATGGATGGATGGTGGCATGCTGGATAGTGAGTTTAAATAATTTTTGTTGTATTATGCTTATCTGTCATCTTGGTGAAATCTACAAATTAAATAGAAGAAATATCTACAGCAATTAAAAAAAGAGCAGAAGTCTATGTCAACACTGTGAAAATTCAAGGAACTGCTAGTTGGAATGGTCAGATATGAAAAAAATGACACTTTGATGAAAGAAACCAAAGGTAAAGCCAAAATCATTATGAAAACCATTTTACAGTCCATTATCCAATTAAGGAAAAAAACAATTACTGGAACCATCAAATTTTCAGATTTTTGCCATTATCTAGTGAAAACAAGAAATGCAAATGCTTACATCTGCTACTAAGACGCTTATGAATTATTTCTCTAATACAAACAAAATTTCAGTTTTTCATTTGTCAGGGACTTAGCAGATGTTAGAAGTCCACCAGGTCTCACAAACCATGTAGCCTCATCACATTCAAGATGTGATTTGCCATAGTTGTTCTACTACACTGTTTCTACTGATACTTATATTAATCCCTTCCACTTGTGATGGAATAATTTTCCCATATTTAAAACCACCGCTCATAGAGAAAAATACTAGAAAAACGTTATTATGAAGGCAATTTAGTAATAAGGACTTAAGCAGGACAGCCAGCAACTCCTGTCAAATTAAGGAATTGCTTTCAGAATGGATGTATACTTTAAAGCGATTTTAGAGAATATTTTGTATCTTGGAAACATATAATTTATAAAATGTATAAATTTCTGCCTAAGAAATGATAAATTCACTACTACTAAGTATTTGGACATTAAAAAAATTACAGAATGAAAATGGAAAACCCACACACACATTAAAATTGGCTGCTAAAAACAAACTAACATCAAAAATTGTTTCGTCTTAGAGAAAGACAAAGAAAAGGAAGGAAGGAAATTACCTTCACAGATGTTATCATCCTGTAAAAAAGAATTACTAGTGCAAAAGAGAAAAAGATACACAGATCCCCCCCCCAAAAAAAAAAAAAACCCAACTGTTTTGTTATTCAGTTTTGCACAGTAAAGCCAGAGGCCTGGTTTATTAAAATTCTGAACAAGGTCAGTGTCTTTAAAATGGATTCACCACTAGATGGCCACAAACCAGGATGTTTTTTAGTGTCTGAGAAGTAGATGAAGAGAAGAAAAGAAAAAAAAAAAAAAAAAAAAAAAAAAAGCACCCTGTCATTCAACTCCTGCTTATGCTCTTCTAAATGTCCAGAAAGATGTTGCTATAGCATTCATACATTTATAACTGAGGAAGCTTTTTCAAATGCGTTGGATTTGTATTTTGCTTTCGTGCAAAAAGCCTGCTTTCTGCAATTCTAAAATTCAGGCAATGCTCCTCAATTTTCATTTAATACATAAATCATGTCTAGGTACACCTATGCACCAGTTGCTTAAGAGTATTTCATAAATATTTCCTTTCTTTAAAAAAGTGTGATATAAGTTTTCTCTTTAATGATATACTTTTGATTTGTGCAGTTGTAGCAATTTTTGAAGACATAAACCAGTTATCATCCACTGCCTCCTCTCTCTATCGCTATTCTGCAGCCACTTTTTCCCTTGTTTAATATAGTTCCATTGATTACCGAGTTTTACACGCTCTTTTAAATGAAAGGAAATTCTGATTTTATCGCATAAGCACCTAAAGGAAAATATGAATCCAAGACTTCCATATTGAATCAGGACTACAGGAGTAAATTGCTGCCTGTAAATCGCTTCATATTATCTGGTGGCACATTCATTTACCATGTCAAATTTCTTTACTTGTATCACAAACAACAGCACCTAAGGCTTCTTTCTTTCAGTCTTACCTTTTCTAGTACTGAAGTCCCAGCAAATTTTGTTATTCTTCTCCTATTACTGGAATTACTACAAAACCAAATTTGAATATTGCCTATTTTTTCTGTGAAAGGTAATATGGGTAACAGTAAGACCCAAGTAATAGATTTATATCCTAATACTACTCCTAATGCTCCCTCTGTATATATAGTGGGGATATCATAGGCCAGAAAAGATAAGCAAAATATTTGGGGACACTACTATTAGAAAGAAAGGAAAAGCATCTTCTTCAATAAACGTGTATTTTGGCACTACACATTCATTCTACATCTAGGAGCACTGGCATGTGCATGCACCTGCCCTCTTGAAGTTCCATTGCTACACAACTGTAAAGCTCCTCTTCTCAGCAAGAAAGAAGAGATTCACACAAGTGTGATTTAGCCCAAAGACTAAATTTCAGAACTGTGATATGTAAAAACCTTTTGAAAACAACGCCATTAATACATAATTAAAACTTTAAATATGAAAACTATGCAAAAGATAAAACAACTGACTTTTAATATTTGACAAAATTTAGAACATCACTTACATACCTGTCACACATCTGCAGAAAATTAATACTAGCAGAATTTCAGGATTAACCGATCCACTTACACTGTTCACCAAATAATGAGAATATACCCTCAACAGAAACAGCTATGGAATAACCTGAAGGTTTCTGCTGGGAACCGTCTCTCTACCATTTAGAAAAACGCTATTTGTACCTTACAGGTTGCTATGATAAGGTATGTGTGCAAACAATGGGCTGTTGTGATTGAAGCCTGAACGGATAGAGACCTATATCTTCCTACAAAGACTGAATAACATTCTTCAAGGCTTCCATTCTTCAGATGTTTCTGTTCTTTAAATATCTTCATGATTTCAAAGTCATTTAAGGGAAATCTAGGAGATAACCAAACCGAACCAAAAAAATCCTGAGGAAATGCTGATGACACCCATCGCTGCATCTCTTATCTATTTATACAAAAAGACTAAAGTTTTTTTTCTGTAAAGCTTGTATTTGTCAGAAGCAGCAGCTACAGCTTTAAACAGAAGCAACTACCACCTGTATTTTGATTAACTCTGTTTTGGGGAAGAAAAAGATGAAGCCAGATTCCAAGACAACAGGTCTGGACACAGCAAGTTGTTTGAAAAATAAGAATGGCTTTTGTTTTATTTTTGATAAAGGAGGTAAAGGGAGTCTCTGCATTCATTTATGACTTCAAGAACTTTCCTGATCATCTCAAATCACATGTATCCAGCATACAGCTGTCAACGAAAAAAGTAGTTTCCTAAATCTTTTACACTTTTTTTATATCACTGTAAACAATAAGGACTTTCACAAAATCATGATCTTGCATTTTTGGAGAGAGTCTGGGGGATGGGGAGTAATATGTTTATTTTTTAACTTAGGTAGCTGTATGTACCATGAAGAAAACAATTCCTAGAAACCTTTTAAAAAAAAAAAAACAAAACAAACTAACAGATATTAATGCTGTGTTTTAAACAGACGTAATTTCAAAATGAAACTACCAGAGAAAGATATCTCCAAGCTAACAGCTTCCTATAAGCAATCATTCTGGAAAGTTGAAGTTTTCTGCCCTGCTCTGTCCTATTATTGTTTATTTTTATGAAATTATATTTTAGCAGAAAGACTAGATTACTTGATCCTGAATGCTTCCATTTCATAACGTTACAAAACAAAACCCACAATAATAATTTTCACAGAATCTTTGAAATCTGACTGATGGGGAAAAAATCTAGGCACTGTACCAATCTGCACCATTACATGGGGTTCCTGCAGGCTCTCTGCCACACGGCTGTAATGGTTGAACTGTCAGAAACATTGTATAAACTGTGGTGGTGATGTTTAAAAATAACAGCTTTATTGTTATGAAGCATGAAACAATTTCCATTGCAAATCAGGACATTTTGAATGACAAGGGAACGACGACAACAACAACAACGTTGCTGTAGAAAGTCAAGCCCCATTTATGAAATGTACTCAATATAATTTTGTTTAACCTGCAATCCAGTTGACCTCTTAAGCAAACGGATTAACAGGTGATAGACCGCATCCAGTCTTGGTCCCCCCAGTACATGAGAGACTTGTCTAACTGGAGGGAGCTCAGCAGGGGCCACCAAGATGGTCAAAGCTGGAGCACCTTCCTTGTGGGGAGGGTCTGGGGAAGCTGGCCTTGATCAGTTTGGAGAAGGGAAGGCTTTGGGGTGCCTAACAGCAGCCCCCAGTACCTATGGGGAGCATATCAAGAGGACAGCCAGGCTCTTCACAGTGGTGCATGGCAGGAGGACAAGGGATAACTCGCATAAGTTGAAACAAGAGAGGTTCAGATAGGATATAAAGAAAAGTTTTTTCACCCTGAGGACAGCCAAGCAAGGTTGCCTAGTCTCTGTCCTTGTAGGGTGTGAAGACCCAAATGGATAAAGTCCTGGGCAACCTGTCTTGACCTCAAAGCTGACCCTGCTTTGAGCAGGGGGTTGGACTAGAGACCTCCTAAGGTCCTTTCCAGCTTATGTGATCCTGTGATCTTTAATAACAGTGTTCCTATGATCCTTAATAACAGTGATCCTAGATAATAACTTAGATAATATCATCTCAGGTCAGCCTTCTAGCTCAAAGAGTCAGTCTTGAGAAAGCCCAAAGGGAAATCCAGTAATTTCTCAACTGTGGAACTGCCAACAGTATGTCTGACTTCTAATGAAGTCTCCTAAATCAGCAGGGAAAAAGGAGTTCCTGAAACATACTTTTCAACTTCAGATCAACTAATGGTAAGCTCTCCAAAGATCCCCCCGTGATACTCCATTTAAATTCTGTGGTTCCACCAATGAAACAAACAGACAAAACAGCAGGCTAAAAAATACAGCAAGTCCCAAAGCATCATGCTGTTATCTGCTTGAATGCAAACTCAGCCTGAAAAGTACAGAAGCAAAGTACAAAATAACTGATGGCAAAACAATTGCACCTTGATGTAGATATTAATAAATTTCATCACTTTATCTCAGCAACAGTTTTTCTAATATTGTAACTGAGAATATAACTTTATCTACATAAACCAATAATTTTTAAAATTCTTTATCCAATAACAAACAAGAATTAACAAAATCTATGTAACACAATACAAGCAAGACACAATCATTTCAATAAGTAATGGCATATTTTTGGAGACAGCATGAGTTAGACGACCAAGTCTGAGCACGTGCCTTGTCCTCTTCCACAAGGGCTAATTTTGTAGAAAGCAGAGTAATCTGTTTTGGCAGGCCATACGCATTTCCCTGCAAAAACAGCTCATGACTCAGAGCACACCTGCTTGTCACCATCGCTGAAACACAGCTTTAACACAAGCTAGCTTTAGTGATCAGGAATTGGTCTTGTTCACTCTCCTTTCCTCCCTCTCCTGCCCCCCAACAGATGAACTATACTAGAGGTCAGTATAATGACTTTAGGATTATCAAAAGTGATGATTCTTTAAAACGACAGAAGCCATTTTTCTTTATTGATATATATGTGAGACCTTCTAGAAATTAAAATAAAAACTGGTCAGAAAAATTAATGGTAACAGGAACCATTTTTCTGAATCAAAAGGAAGAAAATGCGTTAGCTAAAAAAAAAACAACCCAAAAAACCCCCACTCCACTTGATGTTTTCCTTATGTGCTTTTTATAAACTTCAAAGTTCTTGAGTACAAAAAAACTTTTTCCAGTTCTATCTCATTTACATGCCTTTCACAGTTCCTGATGTTGGGACTCTATACTTACTTTAATTTCAGGACATTAATTTTAAACTACTTCACGGTTTATGAAGATCACACTGCAGTTCTACAATATTATCATTATTCAGTACTTAATGTCCACAGATCTAGTTCTTCATCCAAATCATTACTGAAGATGCCAATATCAATGGAAAAAAGGTCTTATTTGAGAATCCTAATAGATATTTTCAGTCAGTTTTATAGCAAATCATGAATATTAGAACAGGGATTCTATTGTTCTGCATATATAATTACTACACAAAGCATTAGAAAGCATTAGAAGAGCACTAACACAAACTAGGAGCATAAATTTTATTCAAAATACAAATCTGAAGAATTCTATCTAGTTTTAAAATTTTGAGTTTCTAAAGTTTCCCCAATAGTCTTACCGCTGTAGTCTTTACATAAAGGATATGCAGTAATTACTAATAATACTATTAACAGAAAACCAACAAATAAATAATAAGGATTACAGTTGCAATTCAGAGAGCTAGAACTAAGAGCCTATCCATTAATGGTGGTATTTGTAAATGAAAAGTATTTGAATAATTCTCTTTTTATTCTTTCAGATCCTAACAACAGTTACAGCCACGATCTGGAGACGTATCTGAAAAGGATGATGATTTAAATGCTATTAACTTCAGTGCAGGCAATCCGTATACAAGGAGCAGAACAAAACCCAAAGACAAAAAGTATGTAAAAGGGAATTCAAAGATGAACAGTTAAAAAAGCAAACTAAATCAAAGTGGAGCACAGGTAAAGGACAAGGGGCTGTACTGCACAGTGCATTAAGGACTGTGGCAAAAGGACCATGACAAAATAAAACAAGGAGCAAATGATTGAATTTGAAATAAGGTATTTGCCATTGTAAAGTGATGGGAATGTAAATTATAATAGCAATTACATTTCATAACTTTTTAGGGGAAAGGAAGATGAGTGTATTTGATTGTCAGGGAAGTCAAATAAAAGTAGATTTCAGAAACTGAGCTGTGAACGGATACAGTCAGACCAGCAAGAAAAAAAAAGAAAGGGAGCGGGGGGGAAGAGGGAAGAGACATGAATTTGGAAACACAAGCAGGATTTGGACACAGTTTGGATGTACTAAGCAAGATAAGCCACACTCAGAGGATGCTTGATTGATGGGAAGAAAGGATTCCAGGGAGCAGGAAAATGGAAGAGGCTTCGGATCCATATTGCAGATCATCTTGGCAATGCTGCGCTTAGTATTCAGACTGAGCTCCTCATAATTCTTCCAAAGAAGGTAGTCCAGACATTCATAATATACAGTAAACTGGTTGCTAAAAGTCAGAGTTACTGATCAGATAGAAAAGACAAAAGGCAAACATTTTCTTCCCACCTTTGAGAAAGCGTGATGAGCCAGAGTACAATGCCTAAACTCACTTTGTGTTTAGCTACTGCATGAACTGTGTTTAACTACGTTGCTTCTGAGAAGTCTGATTTTAATAGTTTTTGCTGCTTCTTGGCAGTTATCCTAGCCATCCCAGGCGAACAGACTGTGTTCTGTGCAGGACATATCTCATGAATAGCCATGGGTTTTCACAGAAGCTGTTTATGTCATTTTAACTATATATCAAAGATATAGAATCAGATGCAAGATGCTCTGGTATAAAAAAAGCTACATAGATGAATGAAAAGGATCAACGTGGCAAGTCTAATAACTTCCTCTTACCAGACTCCAGTTACATATTTACATGCATACATACTTTGTACCTGTTTGCTATAGTGAAGAATTCATTTTCTTTGGAATTCCAAATTCAAAAGGAAACAATAAGTTTAGAGACTGTAAGACTCCTCCCCTCCCCTCAGAAGAAAAAAGATTACAAACATCCTCTGAGCTCTTGACAAAATTTATACGCGCAGATGATACGCTCAGGCTTCAACCGTTCTACTGCTTTTTCAGCATTGTATTCATAAAATACGGTCATTCTGCGACCAAGACACTCTGTGGGGCTAAAAGGCATTCTTTCTAGAAGAAATCACTGAAGCAATGGTAAAAGCAATTAAACCCAGAGCGTGTGAAAAGACAGAAGATCTGAAAGTCATTTTCGGGAAATAGATGTATCTGTCTTGGTTCCTCAAACAGTCACTGAAACATGTTGAGATTTTTTTTTTTTCCTCCTAACTTACTCCCTGCCCACTGATTCTTTTCAGGTAGTTTGTCATATATAATACTGCAAAAATTTGCCAAGAGGAGTTCCATAACATGTATGTTAACTCCATAACAAGAGGAGTTATAACAACATGTATGTTAAGTATTGCAATGAAAAACATTTCCCCCTCCCCGCTCCACTTGCATTGTAAATATATGTTTTTGGATGAACACAGTTTTAGTAAAAGAGTTCAGAATATACATTTTCTAATATGCAGATCTCAAAAAAACGTTTTGATTTGGTATATGGCTTCATGTTTTAAAATCAATCCCTGCTGTGCATTGCACACTACTTACAAATGATGGAAAACATCCGAATTAGTCTATACTTCTCACAGAACTAGACTAATATATACAAATGTAACAATGTAATAAAATACCTACTGATGATTTTGCCACTCTTACTTTCAAAACATTCAGCATAACATTAATCTTAAACTCATCAGACCACAATTCTTCATTTAGCAGTTATTTTATGCTGAATACAATGTTTCATGCTATCTGCAAGATTATTGATAAAACTTTAAGGTTTGCAACAGAGAAGACAAGAGCTGGTAAACAAGCTTTATGAACACTTCAACAACAACAACAACAAATCATTCAAAAGTATGCAGTTCTTGAAGAACACATTAGCCAGTAACATAAAACGGTATGAACAGACATACCCTGGGAGCAAAAAGAGTAAGGAGATTCCATCTTATTATAGTCACCTTTCAGAATAGATTCCCATTCATACACATACTCAAAAAAAAAAAAAGTCAAACCAAACTGAAATAGAAGTATCATCGTGAGCAGAAAGATGTAGAAAATGAAAATGGAAAACCTGGTATCTATATGAACATGAACACAGCTTTCCCTCAAAAATTATCAGTTATTCCAAATTTTTAAAGAGGAAAAAAGAATCTCTCTTGAGATTGTGTCAATAGAATAATATTTTATGTGTACTCTTTGCACAGTATACAATCAAGTAAAATTAAAGATGATAGTATATACATTAAAAACAAGGCCATTACTATTATGGCCTGTCTATCTATATAAACACTTTAAAACAGCATCCTTTTCCAATTTAAAATAAATTGGAACATGATCTAGAATATGAGCTTTGCATTGAAAACAAAATCATTAAATGGTCACAATAATTCTTTTTGAAGATGGCAGAAGGATGGCTTGAGGTTTGATTATGGTCCTTTTTTTTCAAGTTTTACTTCTGCTTGGGAATCAGTATGTTGAATTTGAGATCTAAAATTACTTTGCTAATGAAAAAAATCAATTATTTATCAGGAAATTTAAATGAATATAACATAATTGAAGAAAATAATTTTGGGACCAAAGAAAACTTTATCTAAGCCCAATGTTTCCATATGCATATGAGCTGCTGTAACATTCTAGATTCACTGGTTAGCTAGGCTGATGAAAAACGAAACACACATATAGCCTCTGTTCTGCTCCTTCCCTTCCCACACATACACAGAAGTGTTTAACTCTGCTATAGTAAGTTCTACAAAGTATTTCCGTTCAGAAATACCCTGAAATGAAATTGGCTGAAGAAGAAGAACAAAAAAACCTAAACAAAAGAAACAAAAAAGAACCCCCCCAAGAAAACCCCCGAAGAGCTTGCAAAAAACTCATTGAATTGCTTTTTATTTATTGCAATATCCTCAAAGTATTTAATATTCCAAACACATCCAGAACTATTTGCACATTCATTTATAAAAATTTATTACGGGTGTATTTTGCTTTATTGAAAAAAGGAAACTCATTAGCCTGATAATGTGCAGTGTATTTATATCAACAAAAAGGAAGATGAACTGCAGAAAAATAATACTGAATTCTTTCACCCACTGACAGTCTTACCTTTTCTGTGGCCTAGAAAGATTTTTTAACCTGATATGACTGCTGAGAACAACTTCCTTCTAATAGAACAAATTTAATTATTTGAAAAATGTAAAACAGCTAGAAAATTTATAACTCAGTGCAAAATAGAGAGCAATTGCTAAGTGTTAACAGGAGAAAGCATTGAACCTATCTAAAAGGCAGAACGGCTGGATGTAAAGGAAAAACAAATCCTACGACTGTGCCCCATTTACTCGCGTATTTTATGTGTTAAAAGTAACACTGAAAACATGTTCTAAATCAAATCAAGATCCTGAATTTGTTTTATTTTGTACTTAGCTGTTAGCTGCAACAATAAGAGTATTATTCTGCTAGAAAGAGTTGTGGCTTTCTGAAGCTATTTGAGTAGAGAATATTGTATGCTTGGTATGTTCAAGGTGGTCTTTGTAGTATGTGAGAGCAGCTTTTCTTCTTTACACATTGATGAAATTGCTCTCAATGGCAATTTTAAAGAGAGTTCTACAAGTATAAAAAGAGAGCCAGCATTTATTATTCAATCATAACTTTCTTTCACATTATTAATGTATTTATTTTCTAAACCGGTTTTGCCTACTAACCAATTCATACTTCTCTAGGAACTTATGTGACATTTGAACACCTGGATGCAGAAATATCATTGGCTAAGGACTGATATCATTGAAAGGACTTTTAGGAAGCAAAGTTTATTGCTATTTTTCAAGTGTTCTCTATTTATAAAGAACATTAAGACACAACCATACATTTATACTGTAGAGAACAAGTGAAAAGTACACATGATTTTGTGAGGAACAGCACTGGTCTTGCTTAGAATTTATAGTTTGTGAAGTAAAGGTGACAGAGGACCATATGGAAATCCATGATAGAATAAAAATGCAAGTAAACTAGTGACAGACGAGGGAAATGTACAACACATTTCCACACTAGTAATACTGGCAGTATTCACTCAGTCTCTATATATCAAAAAAACAACAGGATTTGAAAGAAATAGTAATAATGTCAAGTTACTAAAAAATAAAATGAGTCAGAAGTCCTAGAATATGTTCCGGAGAAAATTTCAGTAATACAAGATGGAGTTTGTGTGCATGGGTTTGTGTAACTTGTGAAAAGCACATCTGGATCCTAAGTAAGCACAGGAATATTGCGGAGATAGCATTTTCACCAGTTAATTGACTAAGGAGAGAAGGCAGTTACAATGGGTAACAGCTGAAGATTGCAACTGTTTGTAAATTATAATCACTATCTCTACAATGGGAACTCTGACAAATCTTTCCATTCAGAAATATCATGACATGAAATTCACTTAAGCAAAAACAAACAAAAAAACGCCTAAGCCATACCCATTTTCCTTCTATGATAGTTTCATGGTTTGATACTTGTCCTGGACGTGTACATGTATATGTATTATATTTTAAAATAGAAACAACTATGAAATCTTCTTATGATGATTGCTTCTCTGTCTCTGCCTAATAACATAGCTGGAGATTTCTCCTACCCTCTTCAAAATTTGATGGTTTTAATTTTTTTTTTACTTATTATTTAATTTTTTTTAAATTTTTTTTTTAGTTATTCTCCAAGATGTTTGTTTTGTTCTAAGAGACGTGACACACCAATTCTAAACATAAGTAACCAGTTCAAAGCCGGCCACAAGGCAGTGATATTTACTTCCTCTGACAATATCTTTAAGATTCATGAATAAAATTCAAATAACAGCACAGAAGAAATAATTATTACTATTCCTGAAATACTAAGTAATTACATCAATTCCTATCATGGCTGATCTAAGCATAGAAGATTTTAAAATACAATCAATCCAAATGATTAACTGACATACAAGTGAAACCGAAACAAACTTTGGAGGACTCCAGGTGTGTACAGGTCTTGCATCTTTTTTTTATGTTTACAACTGAAAACTATCTGCTTACTATTTTTATGATGTACTTTATTTTTTCACCCTAAAATCAAAATTTTTTTTTTTTTTAAATCTTGCAACTTTACAAACAATTTAACAAATTTCTCTTTTCCTACTCAGTTCAGTCTCTGCGGGCATTTACATAAATTGATTTTATTCCAGCAACCTTGCCTGTCAGACCTTGATATCTTGTCTGATTTTAATTTCATTGGCTCAGCAAATTATCTAGGTGTTGAAAGTTGTGTAAGACGCAAGCCTCGCTGGTTTTGGAATCTTTCATTTTAGGTAAGCAACAGACATTCACTCCGAGACAGTCATCACTGCAGATAAATGATTACAGCTCTCTCTTAGGGAAGAGTATCTCACAAAAAAGCTTTTCTCTGTTACTTAGAAAATGTCTTCCTCTTTTCTTCTGATTATTTTTGTATCTTTCTCACATCCTCTTTTCAAAAGCCAGGCTTTAAAATGGTTGGGGAAAAAAAAAAGAATATGTTGTTTGTTATTCTACTCCTTTTCTGCTGTAGAGACAATACTTTTTTCTTAGAGACTGAAAGAGTAGCAGAGGAAGAAATGGATCCTTAGCAATCTAAATGAAATCAAGATGTTGAAGAAGCAGGACAGCATCCTTTTTGGATTTTTAAAATCATTTCACATAAGTATCTATTTTCCTTGAGTCTATTTCCTAGAATCTTTGGTAAAAGGCTACATTCAGCAAAAATGGTACTTTTGAAGGAAACAATATAGCTCAACATTAAGGTCTTCCCCCCCCCTTTTTTAATAAATTATATTTTTTTTTTCCATTTTTCTGAGAATTTTAACTTTGATTTTCTGCTTGCCTCTCTTGGATTCTTAACTCAAAGAAGCATTATTAATCACACCTTGATTTTTCACAAGTTAATGCCACTCTTGCATTTGTGGTTTGCTCCTATGTTCCTTTCCAGAGAAAAGAGTAGACTCTGCCTACAGGAGTAAGGCCAAGGCTAAGGTTTCCCAAGTGAATGAATCGCGCTGAAAGTAATCTTTGGATATTTCCATCATTCTCACCCTTTCTTGCAGTAAAAGGGAAAAAATACCCAAACCCGGAAGTATTTTATTCCGTAGGAAATTCTGCAGGTAAACCAGACATGGATCTTAGCACCATTCTAATGTAAATTGTTACTGACAAGACTGCATTATTCGTGCAAATGTTTTAGAAAGTTATCCTTGCTATTTGTAGTGCATTTTCACCCCAATCCTAGCAAATGTAACTCTTGAATTTCAGTTAATTTTTTGACCCAACAGACACTCTTAAATGAGACTCAATTGAGCAGGTTTCGTAACTGCTGAGAAAAAGGACTGACTGGCCAACAAAGAAAGAGAGGTTATACTAGAATTATTGATAAAATGTATACCAATAATTCTCTTAAACCCTCAATAAAGCAGCACACCAGTCAACAGGATAACAAAAGTCCTTGTCTTATTCCTCACTTATCCACCTCCAGCAAAGTAACAGAATCCACAGCATTAGCAATTTAAAATAGGAGGGAAGCAAAGCTGAGCTCAGCTGGAGGAAGAAATTTTGGCTTCCATTTGGTTTTGATTTTCTTTACTGACTATTTTTCTGCACTTCATAAAAATAGTATCATACTTCTTTCATATTACCACATCAAATAAGAATTGTGCAGCAGGACTCTTCGAACTGGGTGTAAAATATACTGTTCATAATACTTCAGTACAGATACTAAGTGAAAAGATATAGAAGACCTCAAAGGAAAAACATCTCTGCTTTACTTCCTAGTAAATCTTTAATTTTTAGTGGTGACACTTTTTAGGTTGGCAGTAAGGGGTATTTATGACAGCCAAAAGCTTTTTATACAGCACTAAGAATATTAACCAATAATTTACCACCATCCCTAATGCTTACATTCACCTCCTGTTCCTGAATCTCTCCTGTAATAGGAGAGATTTGTTTCAAACAAAAAACTGACTGTGGATATCCTGAACGGATATTAAAGACCACAAAGAATTTCAAATCTTATTAAACATTAGACAGCATTAACATTCTTATAAAGTACATAAATTGTCTATTTCCAAATGTTATTATTTTTTCTGGTTTCCAAATAAACCCGTTGCAGAACTATACTTCGAAAAACAGGACTTACACATTTTCTGATGCAATTTAGTTGAAGATTTATAACTTAAGAATTAAACATAGAAATTTGTAGTCACTAAGTCAAAGCAATGACGTTCTTTAATATTCACTTGCTTCTTTGGAATGCTTTTAGTTCTCAGAAGTGTTTTGAATACTGACTCAAAAAAGACAAAAGTCTCCTTTTCAGAATCCGTAAGAGGTGAAACCATTATCTTTATGATTTTATTGAAGGCAATTCTCTTTATTTTAATCCCCCCCTCCCAAACGCTCCATAAACACCTTTTATAAAATAAAACCATCTGTAATAAAATTTCCCATTTCTCCACTATGTCAGCATTTTTCTACAAAATCAAAAAGTGAAGCTATCTTGTCTTTCAAAAAATATTTTTCACCGTTTAATACATTTAGAATGAATTTTGGCTGATGCATTTGTTCAGCTCTGAAAAAGTTCTAGACACACAAAATCAATCCTTAGACAATTCTATAACAAGTAAGCAATGAATTTCCTGTTAAATTGGCCAAAAAATTGTCTAGATTTGGTTGCTAGCATTCTACCAAAATGGATTGTTTAGGAAAACACAGCAAAAACAGAAAAAAATCCTCTTGAAGAGTCAGTTAAGCCAAATGATTAAACGTAGCTTCTCCTACCCGTATCTTCCTGTTGAATCCAAAGAAAGAGTTATCTGCAGTTATTTAACTGCAAATACAATTTGTATTGTTATTTTTATTATTATTTAAATTGTTACCAAGAAGCAAAAGTTACGTGGGCATCTTAAGATTCCTAAGCCTAATGAAGCATATACCTATATTCAAACTAGGAAAATGACACTGCTATCATATAAACATTTTTGGAAAACGAAAGCATTCTTATACTTACTCTTTGTAATGGACGCTGAAATTTAAATTACTTGTAAGTACAGAAAACACAATCTATTTCACTATGATAATTTGGGTGGAACAAATTTATATACTGAAAACTACAGAGACCACAGGATTTTAAGAACAGGTGAGTATTTCCGCAGGGACATAATAAATTCAAATCTAACAACTCTCATAAAAATACCAGCTAATTGAAATCTGTTGCCTAGTATTCTTACAGTACTTAAATCCTTTGAAAACGCATTAAAACTACCAAACTAAAAGAACAGCAGTATCAAACAGGAATAATTTTTAGCCAAATGCCTGCGGCTGCTTTTATGACATTCCATATTTCGTCATTATAGACTGGCTTAAAAACTTGTATTATTGCAGCAGCTTTAATAAGTAGAATTTAAGTGGTAGACTGTTGCCCACACATCACATATCACTTTAACATCAGTATACATTTTAGGTTTCTCACCTTGTCAATCATTTTACGGGCTTCCATTTCTTCAGAATTGGGATTTTCCAACTCAATAGTGTAAGTACCTTTGTCACTCTGGTCATCCTCATTGTCCTTTTCAGTAGCAGCAGAAATATGTTGGCTTTTCAACTTTTTGTCCACCTCCTGGTTCTGACTAGGCCTATGGCCAAGGCTTCCTGAACTCCTTAACAATGCAGCTTGTAAGACAGGTAATGCAGCAGAGGGTTCTTCTGATTTTTGTTTTAAAAGTTTTGCATGAACACCATGTACTGCTCTGTGATGCGATGAGCTAGCTTGCACAGATGAAGGGACTGTTTTCTCTCCTGACGTAGGTTTCACTCTTTCAGCTCGCGCATGAGGTGTTGGAGATGGAGATTCTGGGCACAGAGCTCCTACGTTCTGAGAAAAAGAGTAAGAACGTCTCTTTCGAGGATGGTCTTCATCAAAAAATTCAATCATAAAGGCAGTCTGACTCAAACCGGCTTGCTCCTGCTGCTTTTCTGTGGAATGGACTTTCTGGTGTGACTTTTTCAGCTCTGTATGATGATGCCTTAAGTGTTCTTCAAGTGCTGCCCGCTTACTGTAATGCCGGTGTGCACCAGCATTTTCTGAATCACTTTGTGTACCATCATCATGCTTATTTCCTACAAGCAAAGCAAAAGAATATATAGCACAATGAAACAAAAAACCCCCAACAAACCAACCCAACACATACAGAAGAAACCGGCAAACTAAGAAAGAAAGAATTTCAAATTGGTTTTCTGTTTAGACTCCAACAGCTTTCAGTACCTGGCTCTGCAAATTTTGCACAGCTCCTGGTAATGCATTCAACTTGCTATGAGTCAAACAATGAAACACTTCATAAACTGATCAGTAACAGCAGTGCATTTCAATTACCCTTTTCACCAAAATTCTCATCTGTGAATACTTATCAGTGACTTACAAAAGCCAGTATTTTACCAGCTGTACTATAGTATGTTTCCCAATTATATTAATTTTGTTACACAGCCAGTTGATTTCAAATGACTACTGAAACATTTTAGGCAGGGTTAAGAGAAAAAAGAAAAACCTACAATAGTCCTTCTGGTAGCTGAAAATAGCCATTGAGAGCCACAGTTCATATTGTTGGATTCCTCACACATTTACAACAGTTTATCATGAGAAATGTCTACTGAAAATTGGAATGAATTCTTTATTACTCTTTCCAAGAAGTACAATGAGTTTTTCCATCATTCACTCCCCTCAGCATCTGATATATGCATGTAAAATGGTTATTACTTATTAATTCCACAAACTACCTTGAGATCTATGAATAAGGAATACGTATTTAATAAATCATATTTACACATATAAATATACCTTGTAATAACACCTGAAAATGCATGGAAGGCTGGATACTCATACCCAGTAAGTCACATTTAACTCAGAGCAACTTCATGTACAATGAAAGTGCCTACACTTTTAAGTTTTAGCTCAGTTCCTGGGAACTTCTTTGAACTCTTTTGGATCAAGTCTTACTCATGTATACATAGAATGTACAATTTATCTTTTCTTGTTTTCAAGAGGATAGTTTTTTTAAGATTTTCTCACTTACATAGTTCGGATATGCAGCTACTATTCAGTTAATTAGTAATCACATATTGGGAAACCTTACTTATCAGACTAATAGCACTGAATACACAGCTGAAATCCTAACTTACATTCCTGTTTGCTACTTATTTGTACAGTGCCTAAGAAAATGATGTGATGGTTCATATACTTCCAAATAATAACTATAAATATCAACACCACAGTGAAAGTCATAACACATAATTTTAACAGTTTGATTTCAGTACAGGATATTGTAAGAAAAAGGTGAGGAGAAAAACCAAAAAGATTTTTTTTTTTTTAAATCAAACTTTCAAAGTGGCTAGGTATATTCTCTACCTTTATGATTTAAAAAAGTACAAGTAATGAGTGAGAATACAAACAGATCACAGAAGATTACAAAATTTAGATATTTATTATGGCCATATGCATCCCATAACTTACACCTCTTTCAGATTAAAATTTATCAAACTTTCAGGAGTTTCTGCCAGGAAAAGGCTAAGGCCTTGCAAACAAAACCCTTCCTATTTACCACAGTGACATGGCTAATATTTTAAAGAATGTTCATGAATATAATACAGTATCATGAGACCAAAGAATGCTCTGTGATATACTCTAGAAGAAATATTATGCTATTATCTTAATGCTAGCACATTGATATAATCCTGTTTTCAAATTTTTTTTAGCTTAATTTAGATGAGTCAGCCTTAAAAAAGCAGACTTTTGATCAGTAAGACAAAGCACATTGTACCCAGTCCCAACTGGTTTAAGAGCTAGACTTGATAATGTCACAGAATGAAGAAAAAAGGGAATTGCAGAGTTAAGACGCTGAAATTAAAAACCGAAAATAAAAGAGACTTGAAAAAGTTCCTCAGAAGTTTTCATTCTGAAAGTTTGAATGTCACTGGAATCTTCACCTGCACATCAAAACTACTCTCTTCTCTATTCTGCTACGTGGCATCCAAAAGAAAGTACACTTTTCACACTTAACATTTGATTTAATTTTATTTGAAGCATCACTGTCTGCAGTAGATGAACATGTATAATCACCTGGAACTCCATTCAACAGCAGCATTCTTATAAATACAACATTCTGCAAGCTTAGTATAAAAATTGAAGCTCTTCGTCTATTTCAGATTCTTGACTCAAACTTGACTCCATCATACATGATCGATTTAGTCAGAATAACTGTATGATGTATTCTTTGCCATAAATGATTTCCATAGAGCACATGAATATTCACAGAACATATGCTGTTGGAAGAGTTGCTAAAAGCATAAATTGAATTTCAGAGCTCTGATTCTAAAAAGCAATTCAGCTTTTTAAAGTAATGCATAGGAAAAAGTGAAATATATAAAATTTAACTAAGGTTTGGGTTTTTTCCTTTTCCCTTTCAAGATCAATGTTTTAAATACCTGATGTTTTCAGCTGTACTAGAATATCTCCAATTAGTATACTTATTGTAAGATGATTCAGGATTTGGTTTTCTATCCTCTTTTTAAGACTTAATACTGCAATAAAATTTCCCAGCACAGATCCTTGTGCGCATGTGGAGTATCTGTGATTTCAACTCAACTCCGCAAGGGCTCAGGGATCCACTCACTGGATGTTGGTGAGGAATCGCTGCTTTCAGAAATAAGCATAGCTGGAATTATTCACTTTACCTTTCAGTCTCTTCAAGTACACTGGAACATCACTCTTAATACTTTTGGAATCCTCCTCTGTTGGTTCCCATATCATTCTAGGAGGATTGTTCTGTGCTAGCCAATCTGCTACTTTGCTCTCTGCGGCCATCATCACTGTTTGAAGCCCAGGCAGGTCCTGACCACTGGAGGAAGAAGGCTTTTTTGACTTGTGACGCTGTTCCGATGTGAATTTTGTCACGTGATCTTTGATTGTTACTTTTCCTGGAGTGTTGTCATCAAATTCAATGGTAAAGGAAGCATGCCCTGCACCTGCTGCATGGGAGCTTTGGGTGTCTTTTGTTGGAATTTCATGAATAGTGCTCTCTGCTACCTGTGAAGGTTGCTGGAATTCTTTTGTAGGGATTTCAAAATAACTTGGCTCCCTACAGAAAGGATAAAGTTCTTCACTTGCAGCTGCAGATTGCTCCTCAGCTTGCTTGGCATCTGTGCTGCATCCTATTAAGAAAAATAAAAAATAGATTTCACAATACTTGGGTACTTCAGGTTCTTCAAGAAGTTTCCGAACTCCTGTAAAGGCCACTTGAGTAATTTCTGGAATAAACAGTAAGAAGATTGAGCAATGTACTTCTGGAAAATAATTCCAGAATTACATATAAAAAGTATTACTGAAAAGACAGCACAAGCTTTGGCTGTAAGGAATGTAAAGTGGCAAAAAGCTCACTTAGAATTTTTCAAAAATTTTTAGATGATGTAAAGGTCAGATGAGTTATTAGCACATGGAAAACAGGAAATCACATTATGGAAATAGTTGAGATGATCATTATTGCGATTCTAATCTATCAGAAAAAACATCAAATCAAGGTGCCCCCAAAACAAGTGCCAGTGATCTGGCTTTCATCTCCTGCAGTGGACAGCTGGTACAATTTTGTTTGGTAAAATTCTTTGGAAAAACAATTCACACATTAGCGCAAGATAAACATTAATTCTGGCTTGAAAAGTTTAACACTGATATGCATTGGAAAGTGTTTTGGAATTCAAACACTTTATGTTTCTACAAAAGACAAAACCAAAGAATCAAGCTAAATCCTACTGTTATCTGCTCTTATTTTACTTGTTTCCATAATTTGTAGATGAACAGAAAAAGTAACAATAGCTGGAAGCATGCAGAATGTTAGCAAACCATGCTCTAACGGGGTAAAGACAGCAGAATGTCGAAAAAGTATGGGGTAGTAATTGAAAGTCCCACTGTATAGCCTGAACGAAGCTTAAAGCTTCTTGTGGTTGCAGCAAAGCTACCAATGTGCCTTCAAGAAAACAAACCTTCTGGTTGCGTTTCATGAACTAGTAAGCTAGCCAAAATATCTGTTGTAGAGATGTGCTATAAGCAACAGATGCTCGAGATGTTAGCAGCAATGGCAAGTTACATTCCAGCAAAAGAATTCTGAATAGTTCCTATGCGATTTATCATGCACCACATTAAGACGTTTAAGAAATCATTTCAAGTTACCAATTAAAGGAATAAGAATGCAATTAATAGATCTCTGGTGCTAAAATAGCCACACTATATCAGCTGAGACAGTTAATATTTGTGTATGAAACTATTATGCAATAAGGTAGCAAGAAAAACATTTTTACTAGAATCAGGAGTTTAAGGGGTAAAGGATGCACAGAATGGCATAATGCGCCTCTGCTGTTCTTCACAAACACATGCTTCTTGTGAAGATTCAGGAAAAGGTTAAAAATTAAAAAATTGAAAAGGATAGTAATCTGATACAGAGAAACAGAACTAATTAAGGGACAGCATAATAGCTGGAAAAGTTAAAAAAAAGAATGATGTTATGGAGTGAGAACAAAAATAGTACACATTATTATTGCCATGCTTCGATACCAACAGGATAAAATAACTCTGATGCAGGTAACACAGCTGTTTTAATTTATTTTATCTAAAAGTAGCTGTTGCAAACACAAAAGATGTTCAGAATTCAGACAGTTTTTATATTGGGCTGTTGCATTCCAAGAATACCCTAGCTAATGCTTTTCACTGCACTGTCAGCTACCTCATCTCTGTGGGGTAGTTTCAGGCACTACGACAGCAACTCACTACTCCCCTCCTGGGAAATGGAATGCCTTTTTAGTCCCCTTCCTGAAAACACTTATGCCAGCAGACAAACAATATAGAATGAATATACTTTACTGATGCAAAGGTCATTAAAAAAGCTTCTATGTTTAGACAGAAAATGTACAGAAATAAACAAAAAGTCACGCTTTGCAGCTACTAGGTTTTAGGTAAACTACCATCACTCTCCGTTTGTTTCACCCAGCTAACAAGCTGGAATGGATCAAGCTCTAGTAGGATCAAATCTAGAGCCAGGATCCTTACAGCACGCAACACTGTCATTGAACGGGAGAGTAATCCACCAGGGAGTCAGTCCACACGCACCTTATTTTTTCCCCTATGGTTCTACTCAGAGCTTCAAGCCTACAATTTCATGCAATTCCTGTAACCAATAATTAAGGAAGATATAGTGTTCAATGCTCCTTCAAAAGATAACTGGCTAATACAATATGTTTTGAGAAATATTTCTACTTTTGGGCCAGGTAAGAGCAATCTACTGGCCACACAATAAACAATATTTTTCAGTAAATATGAAATAACTGGTTCATCACCATCTTTTGAAAATTATAAGATTGGAGTCAAACTGCATCAGATGTATGGTAGGCTTAGGATGAGGGGATCTGTAACACTAGCTTGTCAGCATTGACGGGCAACTTCATAAAAAAATTTTCCCTGTAAAACTTGATTGCACCAAATTTAACATTTGAAATCAACTGTTTATACTATAATGATATGCACAGTATTTGATTCTAATATTTTTGATTAAACAGATGCTATAATATCGTTTGAATCTAAATTATGACAGAGTGAGTTTAATCAAGTGAGAAACTGAACTACAACTAAACTGTAAATTTTTCTAAACTAGAAAAATTCTTAGAAATGATATAATGAAAAATATCTGAAGTACAAGTTATTTTTAATTACCTAAAAATCCTATTTTCAGTCTGAAGTACTTGCATTTTTAGAAGAGTTAAATACATCAGAATTGATCAGCATAAGGAATTGAAAACAATGAGGAAACAAAAAATTAATATAGATCCTGATCTGAACCACCTTTTGGAATTTTTCACCCAAATTCTAAATGCAAGTCCTTACAGCTTTCTAAATATTACAAAGAGTGATCTATAAAATAGCCTTACCTTTGAAATCCTATTATAAAAAAGTCATCTGCCAAGATGACGGAAATTACGTATCGGACTAAATACAGATAGCTTTAAGAGAAAACCCTCAAGCAAATACTGAAGATAGTGGTCATCACAGCTGTATAATTTTTAAACAGAAGCAGCATAGTATCTGTACAGCAAAGGCAATTGGGTGGAACTGAAAGTATGTTTTGGGAAAACGAGGGGACAGACGGGTTGTGAACTGCAATCTCTTCAGTTCCTGAAGAGATTTCTGAACTGGCAAGAGTGAAAGGAAAAGGACAGAAAAAGAACCAGGGTATCTGTAAAGAAGGAGCTCTCATTCTACAAAGGTCTAGAGCTACAAAAAACAACTGCGCAACAATTTCTACAAGGCAAGAAAGGAAGCACTAACTGTAGCTGCTGCACAGGTGTAGTGAGACTATTAATGAAATAATGAGTCTCAGAGAGGCTAAGAGGGAAACTATGTAATATTTGGGAAATTGTAGGCTTAACCAAATGGAGATTCAGGGAGATTCTTTACTGGAATAATCTCAGAGATGATCATCACAAAAGCAACATTCACTTTGTGACGTTAGCAGAATTGATTAGACTTGCTAGGACTTTTGGGGTTTTAAGTTTTATTTCTTAATCTGTTACACACACAAATAGTCAGAATCTTAAAATTTTACTTGCCAGCCTGGGCAAGAAATGTCATAGGTGTTGTGTGCTATTCAACACAATCTATCAGACATGCAGGAAATTGCCTGCGTATATGAATATATTTGTCATCTGCAAAGATAGGATGAAACTTCAGAAGATATTTTGCACAGTCTTCAGATTTTTTAGAAATGTTCTTTTCTCCTTCTCTCTATATTACTACTTTTTATTTCCCACTTACCTTTTAGGTTCTTTTTTTGCTTTACGGCTGAAGCATATTTTTCATTTGTTATTTAAAGAAAAGATTGTGAATAATACATGTAATGATTCACCTAGTATTAAATAAGATCTTTGTCTTTTAATGTTGTCATAACTTGTCTTATGAAATAATATCAAAATTGCTCTCTCTAAATAAAAATATAAAATAGTAGTGTATACAAATACCCACCGCTCATATCACTTAACTGCATGCTTTAAAGGAGTTAAAGTGAAAAAAGTGCAAAACAAATCTTACTTAAGTATATTGCTGTGATGGCTCTAAAAAGTTCTGTAAACTCCCTGTGACATATTGTGCACATTCACTGGTATAGCTTTGCAAAGCAAGCCTTACATATGCAGCACTTGCATGTATTCCAGGCCAAAACTCAGCAAAATTCTAGAACAAACTTCCAGGAACTTTAATGTTAATACTAGTGATTAAACACGTGTGTGTAATCTCCTACACATACTGATTATGCTGGAATTTCTAAAATAAGTCAGCCTGCTTTACCTTAAAATGACACTGTTTCTTAAATGTAAGGAACATTTAATCTGATACATTGTTACGCAATGCTGGAATTAAAAAATACTTCATGCCAAATGGAAAAAATTACTTCAGATTCTTAAAGTCTGTTTAAAAATTTACTTCTATGTTTTCTTAGATTTCTGGTAAAGGCATTAATGATGTAAAATTCTACAACTACTACTGAGATCAGCAGAGAATGCAGTTTTTTCTTTTCCAGGAAGTGAAAGTGTAACACATGGCAATAATAATAATTACACACCCAGTAAACTTGCCAATAACATGTAAGTTTAACAGCTGCAGAATAGATAAAAGTGACACCATAGGTGTATATGCAACTGTTCACTTTAATACGGACTAGTAGATCTACGGATCGTTAAATTAGAGCAACATGCATGTCTGAAAAAAGCATAAAGGTTTTTTCTTTTTAAAGTTTTCCAGGATATTCTGCTCTGTTTGCAAATAATTTCCATTAGTGAGTTTCCGTTGTGATAGAAAGACAGTGACATTGAAATAATCTTATTAACTTGAGACTGTAAAGACTAATTGTCTATTGTTGGCTTAGCAGAAACAAATCTCCCATTTCAATCTCCTCATTAAACCTTGCCCCATCTGTTACAATTCATGCCTTCTTTTCTATTCAGTGAATAATCACGTACCAAATGATTAAAGCATGAAGCAGATTCTTCATAGGATTAATTTGTTAAAATTATATCAGGCTTTATCAATTGGAGTTACTGAACAAAAAGTTTAAGAACTTACGTACATGAGTTCACCTGTAATGTACTTACTTTAGGCAGTTTATGTTAAGAAGCATGTTCTAAATTGGTGTTTTAAATACTTAATACAATTTAGCCCATGAAAGAACAAATAACTGCATCGATCTTGAATGTCTTTTATTAAAGTTCGTTTTTATTTTAAAAATATCCAAACATGACAGTCTTGTGGACTTTCCAATTTCCTTTCATGAAAGTGTTTCTTTATATTGATTTCCAATCATTATACTCATCTATGTTATAAAACTGAAGTGCATGAAGAAAATACATACTAACTTGTTGAAAATTAACTTAATGTTTTCATGGAAAATAATTGTAGGCCAAAGGGGCCCAAAAAACTTATCTCTTTATTTTACAATTGTATGAAAACATTCAGGATATTTTTTTGCACACTTCTACACAAACATAGTTAGTGTTCTGAGATTGAGGAAATGTGTCCATAGAGGCAAATGTGAACTCTTATCTCGTCTGTCTTCTCAGGCTCTCTGCCAACACTACTAAAAACATCTACAACAGTCAAAAAACAGACTAGTAAAACATACAACTAATGTCTACTAAGAGATTAAGTGATTGAGATAAAGAAATCACTTGTCTATACATGGGATTTTAGTTCCTCATCCTCCCAGATTAAAGTGTTCTGCAAAAATGTCAGGTTTGTTTCTTCCTGTAACATTTCAAATAAGCTTTTGTTTAGTATGTGCTTATTCAAACTGAATTCCATTCGTGCGGATTTATTAGTCTTTCAGTTTGAGGAAACAGAAGCTATTCCTACACTCTACTTAGATTAATTCTATTCTTAGGAGATAAATTCATGATTAAACAACAACAACATAAACAAAACATTTTTAACATATGTTGTACATTTTAAAGAAAAGAAATGTTGTATTTGCCAAGAAGGCTCCAGGCCCAAATTTTATTTTTATATATAGTGTATATATCTGGAAATCAAACAAACAAAATCAGTTAAACACTGTAGAAAATATTAGTACATCTTCTCTATTCCACTAAGGCAAAGTATGGCAAAGATACCCCCATCACTGAAGTTCTGCCTAGAACAAATTTATTTTTGTCTACTACTGAAACAGATTGCATCTCCTTGACTAGTTTGAGAGGAAGTTGGAATCTTATTTTTCTTTGAACTCAGAAACTAAGACAGAAGCACTGATCACTTTCTGAAAAATCTCTTGGTCAAATAAATGCAAGAGCATGTAAACCATTTGATGCAATATTGCTTCTGAAAAAGCAGTTTACAATTATGAAAAAATAAGAATAGGCATGCTACTAAATAGAAGCTGGAATCTTGTGTCATACCTTGTTAATGGCATAGCATCAAAACCACAGACTTCAGGATATTACTTTTTAATAATCCTATATTTAATGAGGGCAAATAATGTGGCATGTTTTTTAAAGTAAAACAATATAGATGGATACACACGAGTATAAAAAGCTTGATGAATTAATACTTTTGTTATATTAGTTTGCTGCAGACATTGGCATCTAAGCAATAAAAACACAGGTACTAGAGACTACCACTCCTGTATTGGCATATACAGCAAGATACAGTCACAAGTTTCATAGCCAATAGTTAATGCTTCCTGTAATCTGGAAAGTAAGGAGAATCATGTGGCTAGCAAGTCTATCAAAGGCAAGACTCGAAGGCAAGAACTTAATTCTTTTTCTTTTTAACTGATGACTTACGCACTTTTCCTTTTTGTTGAGAAAAATGGAAGTGGAACAACATCTAACAGTCATTGTCTCTCATTA
Organism: Pygoscelis adeliae; assembly: GCF_000699105.1. NCBI lineage: Eukaryota > Metazoa > Chordata > Aves > Sphenisciformes > Spheniscidae > Pygoscelis > Pygoscelis adeliae. The sequence continues at coordinate 644,008 of NW_008824471.1, forward strand.
TTATTGCCATTAGGAACAAAATTTGGATTTCTTAGGAATGCTTAAAAGTGTTTGAAGAACACATTTCTAGACAAGATTTGAACTGTAGAGTTATAGATTACTCATGTAGGCTATTAAACCTGTAAAAAGTCTCCACAGGAGCACAGCGTACGGTAGAGAAATTTTTCACCAAAAAACCAATCAAATAAGAAAGCATTCTATAACTACTGCATTATGACGCAGTTCTTTTATATGTGACAAAGTTGTTTAACTTGCATGAAAACTGTCACTAATTCAAACCTTTTCACTTGCTTTCTTTCTACCAGACCAAATCTTAAGGGACTTACTTTACTGTCCAAGTTGTGACAACTTTAGACTAATATGAAAAAGGTCATTAAAGGCTATGACAAAAAGTTAACTCCAAAGACGTTGACTTCATTACATTGAAGTGTTAATTTAGTTTGTTTTTACATGTTTTTAGAGTACTCCAATTCCTGCAAAAGAGGACTCATGATAACCAAAGCAACTACTATTACAGGAAGAGAGAAATCCCCACCTCAGTTAAAGTACTTTAAAAAACTCCAAACTTAAAACTGTTGGGCCTAAATGTGTATCTAAACAGCTAAACAAACATGGTTGAATTTTGTCCTAACTTGAGTAAGTTTTAAGGTTATTCTCTTTATTAGAATAGCAGTCACTTTATTTATACACCTGATGATAGATTTAGAAGCCTAATTATAGGCTATGAGATTTAAGTTTTGGCAATGCATACTGTGTATAGACAAGCTAACTAAAAAAAAAAATCTGTATTACGGGGAAATAAATATTACCAGTTTAACTTTAGACTACACAAACCTTTACTGCAAGAACTTTGAAATGTAATTTCCACTAATGCAGCATTATTGAATTATAGGAGAGAATGTTAGCATAGGTCACCTTAAATAGTTAAAAGTCGAATACAAAAGTAATATAGCACCATTTATTTTCAGAAATTATTTTGATAAAATATCCCTATGCAATCTCTAATTTTGAGCATATAAAATGACAGATATGGATTAAATTGATAAATAGGACACACTGGTTCAGGTAACATTATTTTCTATACTTACTGATAACAAATTGTATTATACACTAGAAAACTGATACATTATACGTGAAACTGGTCTCTGGAAATGCATAGTTTCTCATAGAATAAATTTTTTACACTAACTTAATTTTAATAGGTTTTCATCTATGCAAACTGTCTATGAAACTTCCAAACTTTAATCTGTTTAGTTCCCTAGTTAAGAATGTATGTACTTTACTAATGAGCACAAACCCCACAAAAATAAGACAACAGACTTACCTGAAGCTCCCGTCTCATGCATTTTTTCTTCATGCTTGCTATCTGGCTTACAACCACTTTTTTCATCAGCTTCGTCATCACCCCACCAGGCAGGCTGTCCATACAAAGGTGTCCCACGAGGCATGGCAGAAAGATCTATAAAATCAGCCCAAAGAAGAAGAAATTACTTTTCTGTTTAGTTGTGATATTTAGGTTAAAATCACATGAAGAGCGAGTCATTTGCTTGGACCGTTTCTCCTGGAAGCTGAAGTGAATTGGTTGCATGCACTTGCCGAAATACAAAACAAACTTGGAGGCTGGATAACTGATCTGAGTTCTAAATATAAAAGCTTACTAATGACCTGATCAAAACTTCTGGCACAAACGTTTGTGCAAAGGCAGCTGACATCTCTTATTGTTACCCTGATATATCTGTAAACATTATTTTCTGCTTTCAGTTTGAAGTCATCAGCATAGCAGTACATTCCTAAAAGCTGTCCGCTGCTATTTCTGTGAGAAGATTCTCACTTTTACCCACATTGACCTTTCAATGAAATCTGAACACACTGCAGGAAAAACTGATCAAATTTTGCAGTGTTGCCAAGGTTCCAAATTGCTGACAGCTACTAGAGTGCTGAAAGTTAACTTGTGTAAAACATTACTGAGCCCAACCATTTTTTAATTTTTTTTTAAAGGCAATAGTCAAATTACAGTACAATTAAAAATGCTATTTCTTCTATAGGATGTATACCCATGATTAACACATTTAAATGTAAAGTTTAAATATAAAAAAACACACCGATATAATTAAGATTTCTACCTTGATGGTAAATTGACTGGATTAGTTTTGACCTGATTTCTCGGGAGAATACTTCACCCTACCGATATTTAGCTAATCTAGTATCAGACAGAGGTTCTGAAGATATTTCATAGAATCATACAATCATTAAGGTTGGAAGAGACCTCCAAGATCATCGAGTCCAACCGTCAACCCAACACCACCATGCCTACTAAACCATGTCTCTAAGCGCCTCATCTACCTGTCTTCTAAATGCTTCCAGGGATGGTGACTCAACCACTTCCCTGGGCAGCCTCTTCCAATGTTTAACCACTCTTTCAGTAAAGAAATTTTTCCTCACATCCAATCTAAACCTCCCCTGGCACAACTTGAGGCTGTTTCCTCTCGTCCTTTCACCATTTACTTGGGAGAAGAGACCAACACCCACCTCGCTACAGCCTCCTTTCAGGTAGTTGTAGAGAGCAATGAGGTCTCCCCTCAGCCTCCTTTTCTCCAGGCTAAACAGTCCCAGTTCCCTCAGCCGCTCCTCATAAGACTTGTTCTCCAGACCCCTCACCAGCCTCGTTGCCCTTCTCTGGACACG
>NW_008824471.1:649084-650434 GCF_000699105.1 Pygoscelis adeliae
GCCAGCAGGCCCGGTGCCGTGTAAACCTCCCCATGATCAAAAAAGCCAAAATTCCGCCGACGGCACCAGCCCCTGAGCCACGTGTTGATCAGGTGTGTTTTCCTGTTCCTTCCAGTGTCCTTCCCTGCCACTGTAGGGATTGAGGAAAACACTACCTGTGCTCCCGATCCTTCAACCACTCTCCTCAGTGCCCTGAAGTCCCTTTTGATCGCCTCAGGACTTCTTTCCGCAACCTCATCGCTGCCAGCCTGTATAACCAACAGCGGGTAGTAGTCCGAAGGCCGCACCAGATCAGGGAGTTTCCTAGTAATGCCTCTGACCCGGGCCCCAGGGAGGCAGCAGACTTCCCTGCGGGATGGGTCTGGTCGGCATATAGGGCCCTCTATGCCTGATTCCCTCAGAAGGGAATCGCCTATGACGATCACCCTCCTTTTTTTCTTGGCAGAGGCAGTCATAATGCGTGGGGCTGACTGCCTCACCCTAGGCAACCCCCTGGATGGACCTTCGTCTACATCCTCGTTTGCCTGGCCCTCAATTTCCAGGGCCCCATATCTGTTCTGTAAGGGCAACCGGGAAGGTGAGGGAGGCCGGGTGGGCCTCAAGTAACATGATCTGTTCAAATCCGGCTTAGTAGCTTGTCTGTTACTTTGCCTATCATGAATTTCAACATTTTTATTCAATGTTTTATTCACTGTTTTATTCCAAAGATGATACATAATTTCATAGCCATGCCAAAAGTTTCAATATGATTTGAAGATACTAAGTACTCCTTTTTTTAAACAGCATTACACTTTAGCCAATACTGAATTGTTTTTAAAAACTTGATGGCTGATGCTTGTGCACTGATTTAGCAATAGTAAACAGCTATGCATATATACAGCAACAGTGAGCGAATCAATCCCCAAAATCTTCCATGGGAAGATCATGGAACAGATCCTCCTGGAAGCTACGCTAAGGCACATGGAGGACAGGGAGGTGATTCGAGATAGCCAGCATGGCTTCACCAAGGGCAAGTCCTGCCTGACTAACCTAGTGGCCTTCTGCGATGGAGTGACTACACCAGTGGACACGGGAAGGGCTACAGATGTCGTCTATCTGGACCTCTCTAAGGCCTTTGACACGGTCCCCCACAACATCCTTCTCTCTAAACTGGAGAGCTATGGATTTGATGGGTGTCCAGTGGGTGAGGAATTGTTTGGATGGTCGCATCCAGAGGGTAGTGGTCAACAGCTCAATGTCCAGATGGAGATTGGTGACAAGTGGCATCCCACAGGGGTCTGTATTGGGACTGGTACTGTTTAATATCTTCATCAATGACATAGACAGCGGGATCGAGTGCACCCTCAGCAA
>NW_008824471.1:650869-671991 GCF_000699105.1 Pygoscelis adeliae
GAGGGCCACGAAAATGATCAGGGGGATGGAACACCTCTCCTCTGAAGAAAGGCTGAGAGAGTTGGGGTTGTTTAGCCTGGAGAAGAGAAGGCTCTGGGGAGACTTTATTGCAGCCTCTCAGTACTTGAAGGGGGCTTATAAAAAAGATGGGGACAAACTTTTTAGCAGGGCCTGTTGCGACAGGACAAGGGGGAATGGCTCTAAACTAAAGGGGGGTAGATTTAGACTAGATAGAAGTAAGAAATTTTTTACGCTGAGGGTGGTGAAACACTGGCACAGGTTGCCCAGAGAGGTGGTGGATGTCCCATCCCTGGAAACATTCAAGGTCAGGTTGGACGGGGCTCTGAGCAACCTGCTCTAGTTGAAGATGTCCCTGCCCATGGCAGGGGGGTTGGACTAGATTACCTTTAGAGGTCCCTTCCAACCCAAACTATTCTATGATTCTATAAATATGAAAGATGATGTAGAAACAAGACCAAAGCTACAGTCTCTACAAATTTTTAAACCACAACAGAACACTTAGGTTCTATCCTGATGCATCTAACAATGAACGCTAGTATCTATGAAACAAACAAACAAAACCCCCACCCGTTTAAAAAGAAAAAAAAAATAAAGAGGAGCACACTTGACAACAGTGGTGATAAAAAGTACCAACTGTTCCTGAACAAATATTTTCAGTCAAACTGCAAAAAATAGCACACTTTCCTGCCACAAATGCTGAAAGTTTGTGATTTTGGGAAAGAGAAATGCAAAAATCTGATAAATGCTGATTAAATGTCCCCTTACCAGTTTTTTTTAACATGTGGATACTACAGTAAAAAAGACAGCAATTCAATTCTGAAAGTTATTAATTACACTTCAAGTATGTTTAAAATTTCACATATGTGGAGTTTTTACTATCTATATAATTTCACAAGCATCCTAGCAAAGCAAATAAATATCCTTTCCAAGTTTGCGTGCTTCTGCAGCAAAAATAAACCTTACCCGTTGATTTCTCTTCAGATTTCAGTGCTTCTGTAGTTTTGTGGTGCACTTCAGCTGTGGAGTCTGTTACCTTGGACTCTGAGATTTTGGAGCTGGTTTGCTTCAACCCTTCTGCCTCTGAAGATTTTTGGGATAATTGGAGTTGGCTTGTGAATTTTTCATGCTACATGACATTAGAGAAAAAAACACCCTCAAAGAGTGAAAAAAACCCTAAGTTACCAATAACTGCACAATGACAGAACATCTAGGAACTGCACATTGTTACCTTAAGGGCTTCTTCAGGGACTCTCATCTCCCCCCTGACGACAGTAAAAAGATTAGTATGTAGGAAATGCTAAGGAAAATACTGGAAAGATTTCTCAATTCACAAGAGGATTTTACAGAAAAGCAACAGTTCGGCAGCCTGTTCTGCCATTGGAATGGTGACACTCATTCTATAAGTATGTCACTGTTTGGACCAGCATGTATAATCGTACTCACCAAAGCAAATGCACAATACAATTATGTAAAAATACTATTTTTAAATAGAACATTGACTAGATACCTTAACATTGTAATAACACACATTCTCTTTTTTCCCCCATTCAGTAGTTTGCTGAGTAATTACTTGTAATCTTCTCTACTTGTATACAATCTCATATGATACAAATATTTGTGTACTTGCCTCCAAAAAAAGTAATGTTTCTTAGGAACACAAAAGTTACACATTAGGTTTTAAACAGTAATTGGAAGTTGAGGTTTCTTGCGGTGAGAAACAACGAGATGTACTTTATCAATAGTTCTGACCAAGGTACATTATTCTAAACCCCACCATTTTCTTTAATATAGGCATTTTTGTAGTAACGAGAGAAATAAATATTTCAAAGTTGCTTCTCAAATAGTATGAGAACCCTTCATTTAATACAACCATACTTCTAGCAAGAAAAGTGTGTCAGGGCATTGTGCATTTTTATGACAAGGATATCATATCCAAATCTCAATTTATCTTCTAACTTCAGAGTGATGTATGTCTGTTCTGGAATCCTCACATCATTCACAAATGTCTACAGAAATAAATGAGGACAGAAAGAGATACTGTTAAATTCCAGAATAATAAAATGACAAATCACTTAACTAATTTTATAAGAAAGTTTTCAGCACCACAAATTTTCCACTGGTGATTCACCGGGGAATTAAACTATAAGCTCAGATTGCCACCTGCTTCACAAAATATTTCAAAAGAAATGTTAAACACCAGTCACTAACCAGGCTGCTGACATCACACTGGCCTTGAAAAGTTTCTTACAGGTTTAATCTTGTTAGCAGTATTTACTGAATTGTTGATTAATGTTCCCTCAAATTAGCACCTCCACTCATTATTTTTCTTGTAGTTTGCTTTTTCAATCCAAATTAGCTGTCAGAATTGATTTATCATCACATTTGTACAGCATTTAACATTGGATATGAGAGTTCTGAGGTAGCTTATCATTTCTAAACATTGTCAAAGGACTTAAAGGAAAAATGGACCAAGTTAGTGCAGCCAAGTAACTCCAAATAGCAGTGATAAAGAATTCAATATATTGCGACTCTTTCAAGAGTAGGTATAACAACATTTGTAAGCAGAAATAACATTATTACACCAGCTAGCAGCAAAGCAGAGCAAATTCCGTAGGCTTGACAATACCTTTTGAAAATTCAGTTACTGTACAATAAGTAATTGTCTCCTCCTCGAAATCACTATTGGAAACATAGTTGGAGAAATCAGACAAGCTTTCAGTGATTTGAGGAAGGATTTATGTACCTGAAAGTTTGCCCAATTTCACCAGCCATATCAGTTGGCTGTTAGGAGGCAGTACAGATTACCAATCATTCCGATTTCGAGGTCCGGGTTAAACCTAACAGTGAAAAATAACAAGGAATTTGCAAAAACATGCTGGGATAAATTTCAGGAGAGCCTGAGATATATACAGTGACTAATTACAGAGCAAGGAGGAAGAATAATACACGTTCAAGTCAAAATGGATCTCAGAGATGTAATTTGGAAGAGTCGGAAAACAATTTCATCTCTGTGGGAAAAAAACTAAATTAACATAAATAGGGCTTGAAGTTAGAGTATTCAAGCCCTAAAGAAAATTCTAGAAAGTCACCTACATAAAATTGTAAAACAGACATAAACCCTCATAAGAACCAGGGGAAAAAAAAGTTTATTCCTTCATTGGAACTGATCTGCATCTTTAAAGACTGATTTACAGTCTTAGGAAGGTAGGCTGTCAGCATCAAGCAAACTGCCCACGTTACTAACATCAGCAAGACTTGAAGTTGCACGTGGTGACTTCAGGTACCAGAAACAAGGATGCTAACACGCTAAGCTAGGAGTGAGCGTCAGGAACTGAGAGTGTTCTTCTCACAACTTGCCCTTTTGCTGTTGGAGGGGATGCTTAAACCTTCAATTAGAGACTTCTCCCAGAACCTGCCACCTCCCAATGACAGCTCTCAAACTGACCCTTCTGCTCATCCTGAGTCATACCACTGCTCTTAGAATTCTCCAAATTAGGCTGAATCTATAACTGTGAAAGTTAATTGTTTCTTAAACTGGATTTGTTACCTTCAGAGAAAACTCTATATTGTGTCAGTATCTTCTGAATTCACTCAGTGACAGAGAAATATAAAAGGGTGAAGACACATTTTGTCTAGCTGAAGAGAATATTAAGCTCTAGAATACAAAAACTAGAGATCAGGTTACAAAGAAAAAAGAAAACAGTAAATGTAACTCTGCACAGTATTTAAGACCCTTTCAGAGTTACACATCCTTGAAGAGTCTTTCTACAGTGTGAGCTGACAAAAACCGTCTGCCCAGCATCTTGCCTTAAACTATTCCTCAAGGCTCAATTCAAATCTGCATTAAGAAGCTACAATTTACACTCTTAAGTTCCTCTCCCCTACATTCGCCCCTGGCTTTCTAGAAATCTTCCTTCTTGTAAGAAATATGAATAATCAGCTATATATGAAAAGTCTCTTGTTCCTTGGTGTTACTTCCTTCATCTTCTTTTAAAATCCAAAATGAAGCCTTAATTTGGGGCAAATTCAAGGCAAATAAAATATTTATGGATGAACTGGTATGAGACTGTTGCATTATTTTATAAATTATTTATCAGTTGTGTATTTTCCCATACCTTAAAAAATTCACAGCTTCTTGCTCATTTTTACTTTTCATAACAACTACATGTTAATACTACAGATAGATTAAATATCCAGGGTGCCTTTCTGAAACACATTTACTATTGGTTTGTGCCAGTTTTGGAGATGCAGAATATCGCAACCCCACAGGATCATCCTCCTTCAAACTTAAGAATTGTACAACAACATGTACATGTTTCTAAGGAATGCAGCAGCTGAAATCTGCCATTTTATAAGCACTTTGAAGTTAAGGGCACGCATAGACAAAAAAATAAACTTGAATAATTAAGTAAGCCAAGAATCTGAATCTTTGAACACTTGTGTTGCTCATCTAAATCTAGTATTAGATGAAGACTGGAAAGATAGAAACAACGTCCTTCCCCAAAACAGTAAAGGGATCTTTTGTTTTCTTTTCTTTTTCTAATGAAAATAATGTTTATTTCATTATTTTAAAAATTGCTTACCTACTTCACAGAAAATATCTTCCATGAGAAATAACAACTATTTACTGGTTTGCAAGCATGAAACTTTGACTGGTGTTTAATGCGTATTTATTCCACTTTAACATTGTGTGAGTCCAGAGCAAAAACCCATGTGAAGAATATCCTCAAGGCAGCTTGAATTTTAGTGAATCACCAAAATTTAGGCCACCTTGCAGACATGTATGTACATATGTACGTATGCATTTTTCCTCCCAGGTCAGAGTTCTGAAATTCATGTGCATGCAGTATACTCAACCCAGAGAACTCTGAAAGCAGTGTGTGCAGTCTACAGACATCCTCATGACTGAACTGATGGCATACAAGAACCAAGCCTCAGTTGCTTTGCCACTGGAGTTTTAAAATCCCACCACAGACTTCGGGATGCAAGACAAAGCTAGCTTGAAAAAGCTAGTTACTATGTAAATAAGGAATCCTTTTCCCCCTTTAAATCACTCTATACGCATTTTTATATATTCACATGATTTCCAAAGCTTTATTCTCCAAATAGTGAGAGTCAACTCTCTTTAAGCCTTCAGAAAGTTTGCTGAGTTTCACGATCCAGTCCTAAAACATAAGTGTGAAAGGACTTCACTATCCTGTAAATATCCCCAAGAATGTTATCCAACAGGGCCATGGATGTTTGATATTTTTTCTGGTATGTTTTTGAAGTCACAAGTCAAAGGAGAAAATACAGTTCAATTCTGTTGATACTGGTGAAATAATAGATCTTAGTAATTGTACACATTTTCTTCAGAAAAGAGAAATTCCTTAATCTTTTTTGTATGAAATAAAAGATAATATTTGAAATAAAACTTTACATCATGTAAAACGGATTAAAATTTACTTTTGCTTTATTTTCAAATCTAGATGCATGAAGTCCAGGATGAAGATTGCTGTAACCTTTTCACTGAATTGAGTGTCAATCAACCATACAGACAAGAATATTCAGGCATTAGGGCATCATGTGCAACTACAGTTCATCTAGTGAAAGTATTTGGGACTCGTAAAACTCAAAAGAAAATTGGTAGTAGCCATCTCCCCTTAAACTCCAAATTATCTCAAGTGGTTAAAGTGCATTACACCAGGAATGGAGCAGTCCTGTATACTAAGAAAAGTATAGATCTGTTCTCCAAAGAAATGGGACTATCTGGGGAGACCCAAAATAAATGTTTGCTCTTGATGAAGCAAGCAAAATAAGAACGGGTAGAAGCTGATGAAGCACTAAAAGAGGGACTTGGCTGTTAGGGAGGTGGTGTACTCAGTGCAAAGAGTAGCTAGACTAAAAGAATTATTGCCTAGTTAGTTCACTGCATGGTACGGAGGCATTGCATATATTGTTCTGCCACACAGTTAAGTACAGCGTTACAAAATTATGTGTTTCCTCTTTTGACCTGAAACCAGGTAGGTAGAGGTATGTAAGAAAAGCACAGTTGGAAAGAGATAGTATGGGAACCACTGAGAAGACAAAGAGCAAGGACTGAACTCCAAAGACTTAATATTCCCTGTCCCAAAACTGTGGGCAGAACGAGTTCCTTTGATGTCTCTGGGTAAACACCTACAGAGCAACTGACAATTCAAATCTGAGAATGAATCAGATCAAGCAAAGCAAATAATTGAAAGCTCTTTATCAGAAGCAAAGAAAGGAGTCGAACGAAGGCCTTTTAACATATATTTTTATTAAATTCAAGTTTTGTGACAAGGCAATGAATATCTGAAGGTATGCCTTTTGACTACAGGAGTAACATACAACGAGGGAATAAAATCAAATGTCTCAGCAAAAGTTACTATGCGCTGAATTCATTTTTGATCACTGCCTTGAAACAGTGCACTGACTTTCAAAACAGAGGTATATTAAATATTTAAGTGGCAAAGTTCTTATACGTCTACAACTGTTCAAAGGATATAACCCTTCAGGTTACACTGGTTTCATGTGGAATTGAGACTCTGACTCTTTGGAAGGCTGAGTTAGTTACTTTAAAATACAGAAAAGCTAATAGAGACAGACTAACAGGGTTTTTATTTTGAAATGCACTTCAAGATCAAACACCAAAACCTAAATCAATGCTAACAGGCAGTAACCTGAGATTTCTTCTTCATCATCTTTTTTTTTTTTTTAAACATTTGACAAAGCTATTCACTACCAGTAGTTTTCTAAATATTAGTTCAAATAAGCAATCATAGATGAACTCATGGTTTTGTTCTGTACACATTCATGACACAGCCAAACATTTAAAGTTACTAAAATAACAACCATAACTAGTGTGTATAAAAAGCTCATGAAGAAGTATCTAAAGGGCTACAAAAATATGACAAAGTTACTAAGTTTTTAATAAACTATTACAAAATTCAAAACATTTATAAAAGGCGAAGCTTACCTAGAATATTCTACACGCAATTCCTAGAAAAACCTTAAAATGTAAAATGTCATATGAAACTTTATTTTGCCCATAACTTTGCATTTTTCCTATACTAGTTTGTAATAACTTGACACTTACACATTATTCATAGACGTTTTGACAAAAACGATACTGAAAAACTAAATGCAAATATAGAATTAGTTAAATAGGTTTACATACAACATAGTTATTGCATACTTGATTTTTTTTTACATATGAAGTACAGCTTAACATTCTTTTCTGTATGAAAAAAGGAGAAAAAAGGAATACCAGATGAAATAAAAAAATCAATTTCTTAATCAGACATTTTAGAGATTTAAATACCTTTTTTCCCCCCAATATAATCACGATACTATTTTTTTTTCTACATTTTGAAATACAGAATAATAATATATTCCTTTTTATTGAGTTTTTTCCTACTGCCGAGGCCCTCTTCTTAATGGAATTTACTGCAGCCCTTTAAATAACATGCAGCGGAAAACCCCTGCGAAAACTATATTTTCCTTTTGAATGTTCCCCCATTTCCAATCTTCCATTAAAAACATATTAATGTACACTTGTTAAGTCATACTCTCTTTGCTCAAAAAAACCCCAAACCAAACATACAAAATACTATGGGGAGCTATCCATTTCTGATGTTAACTTACCCCATTCAAGCTACCCAAATCCTTCACCAAGTGTTCATCTGTAGAGGCATCGTAGTTAAGTACAGCATGTTGCTTGTCCACACTTCGTGACTAAATTATAAAAAAAAGAAATTTATATAAAATAAGGTATTTCAAAAACAGATCAAGATAGCATTAATGGCTATTTCTTCAAGTAGCATGATTATTTTCTTTCTACATAGCACATTTATTCAAATTATATAAAAACATTAGTCCCACATATGAAAAAACTCAATCCCAGCTCTGGCCCCGGGTGCCCATAGCAGAATCCTAAAATAAGTTCAGAAGAATTATTTTCTCAATGTTTCCCCAAATGTGATTATAAGTCAGATCCAGCCGTATCTTATCCAAAGATTTTTTTTTTTTTCAGGTCACCATAGTATCACTGATGTTTAATCTAATATCATCAACTTCACCTTTATTTCTCTCTCTCTCTCTCCTTAACTACATGCATCCTTCAAAAGATGAATATGATTCTGTGGTATTGCTGTTCTCGCTGAAACACACCGTTTCCTGTCATGCATCAGTAAATCTTCCATTATGTTGCCTGGGATACTTACCATAGTATACATGCATTGAAATTGTTTCTCCTTGATCTCAATTTCCTGAACAAATTAGCTATAGCCTCTTCACTAAATGTCTGAGCGGTTCCTGAATTATTATTCCCACTTCAGTATTTATTTATTTAAGTAATTCTTTATTTTGCATCCAAATGTCAACCCATAGATCAGGAACAATCCTTGTTACTATTTCCTCCAAGAACAGCACCTGCCTAACAGCTAAGTCCCTCTTTCAGGAGGGACTTAGCTTGCCCATGGCCAAGTGTTTACAGCCTGAGGTGCTGACTTCAAGCAAGGAAGAGGTGGGGCTGGATGTATACTTCCTTCACGCATGCATGTGGTCAGCACCTTGACATCTAGAGGAGTTCCTAACTGGATGGAGTCCACAGCTCATCTTCCCCAGCTGTGCACACTTCATCTCAGTCTGCTGGCAGTTCTGCTAGTGCAGTGTCCTGACATGATTGTATAGCAGCAAATTTCTTCCAACAGCATTCTTTCCAGTTTCAGGTTTGCATCTTCTATCCTTGCTACTCAACTCATTGTTCAGGACTATATAGCACTGAGAATGGTAAACTTCTGCCTGAGACTTCTGTGCTTATTTCTGTACCAGCACCTGAAGCCTGTCAGTTCTAGGAGTCCCAGGTTACCAGTGCATTAGCCAGTTCAAGGCATCAGACCATGCAATCATGACTCCTAAGGAAATGCTTTCTCTTCTGAGAATCCCACGTTTATCATCTCGTTCCTTCTTGATTTCCCGAGACTTGCTAATATTATTTTCCTTCCTTCTTTATAATTTACTTCCTTATTCTTCCTTTCCATGCCATCTTCTGACTGCTTCACTTTCTCCTCAAAGAAGTGAAATCATTCCTCTTCTGCCTATATTTACTATGTTATTTTTAGGCTTTTCACTTGAGCCAATTTGCTCTGTAGTCTTGAGGTGTATAGAAGGGGATCAGGATATAAAAGGGGAGGGGAGAATTGAGGAAGAGACAGACAAATGAACAAGAAGGTCCATGCCAGTAAAAGCTGCACTAGTATACTACATCAGTTAAGTGTTCTTAATGGTAGATGAAGATATACCAGTATAGTTCATTTTCTACTAACTTAGTAACCCTTCTTCAAGTGAAAACAAGCTATCTCAGTAAAATCAAATTCACTGATGTGGGTGTTCTGCTGAGCCTACAATGTCAAGCAGAGATTACACTTTTCCACACTGAAGTGATGCAGCAATACAAGCACAAGAACTACCCTATCTTTACCTAGGTTAAAGCTTCATGGTATTTTGTCACATCTTCCAAAATGGTAAGAATGATTGCTCAAGTCTGTGACTTTTAGAGAAACACCCGAAATTCTGCAGGACATTAAGGCTCTCCTCAGGCTCAGATTACTTGCACATAATTGGACACATTTTTATTCGTTGCAGACAGTCTTTACAGGTGCAAAGATTGCGCAAATCTTTCAAATGCCATTTTTCCTTCTGATTTGTTATTGCAGTCTTCCATTCAAATTTAAGTACTATCAAAATTCCTTTTTATAAGACTGTGGTGCCTTGGCTGGCAGCTAAGCACCACACAGCCGCTCACTCACTCCCCCCTGCCCCAGTAGGATGGGGAGAACAGGAAGAGCAAAAGTAAGAAAACTCATGGGTCGAGGTAAGGATAGTTTAAGCAGCAAAGGAAAGAGGAAGAGGAAAGAAGAAATAAAACAAATCAAGTGATGCAAAGGCAATCATTCACCACCTCCCACAAGCAGACCAACGCCCAGCCAGTCTTTGAGCAGCGGTTACCTTCCCCAAAGCCCCCTCCCCCATTTTTTACTGCTGAGCATGACATAATATGGCACAGAATATCCCTTTGGTCAGTTTGGGTCAGCTGTCCTGGTTGTGTTCCCTCTCAGCTTCTTGTGCAGCCCCCAACATAGTCACATGTGTGTAGGAGGAGCAGAGTGAGAAAGAGAATGTTTTGAAACTGTGCACACACTGTTCAGCAACAGCGAAAATATTGGTGTGTTATCAACAGTGGTTGATACAGGTCACAAATCCAAAACAGAGTACCATAAGGGCTTCTATAAAGAAAATTAACTCCATCCCAGCCAGACCCAGTACAAAGATTTATATGTGACTGCAGAAATAATAAAAATCACAGAATAACTGTGCTAAGAGCTGTATGAATATAAAGAGGAAAGCTCCATCGTCAGTTCAAATAAATTTGTAACTAGCATTATTTTAGACAAAAACTCTTCAAACCAATCCAGACTACTAAGAAAATGTTCAGAATACAGAAAATAAGAGCATTCCTCTTTGGAATTAATTTTTATATTAGGAATAATGTAGAATTTTTCACCTTGGAGATGATTCCCCCATCAAGATTAAAAAGGTTTTCTAAACGTAACAGGGAAAGAAGGGGAAAACGTGGTATTTATCCACAAGCAGGATGATGCATTGGAGCAGCTAGCTAAATACAAAGACTGACACTATGTTTGAGCATATTTACAAAATAACCCAGTTAAAGCAAATCTGTATTCCCAGACATGAACAAACCCTCTGTTAGAAGAACAGTGGTTAGGTACGGATCTGAGGTCTAACTCTATCAAGCATGCAACAGAGTTGAAATGCTCATTAAAAGGCTTTTATAACATGTTTTCTGTAAAGAGATTATGAATTAAAGCATTAAATTCTGCTTTCTTTATCATGCATTGTCCACATGCTTTGCAGTAAGGGAACAGCCAAGTTGTCAGGAGTGGAAAAGAAGGTCCTACACAAAGAGGTATACATACAGAACAAGAACACATTATTAGCTTCTCTTTTGGCGGGTTCCTATCCCTTCAGCAGTATGTGTTGTTACAGTCATGCTCGCATGTAGACCTAACATAACAGCAGGCTAAAGAGAATATTCCTTAAAGTGACCAGGCCCCTTGATTCTTTTTACTGCCTCTGAAGTCAATACACAACAAATAACATTTCTGAATGACTGGAATCTATTCACAATATTAATCAGAGGCACCTACTTTTGAAGGTGATGATGACTGAAGTTTTGTAACACAAAATAATAAATGCTTGAGTATTCAGCTTCACTCTAAGGACTGATCAACCATGGACTGGAGATGGCATAGGGGAGAGAGAAGGAAGAAAAGTCTCCCTTATTCAGAGACAACAACCCATTACAACAAGCTAGTGGTAAAATAAAAGCATTTTTTAATTATAATCTTCTGAGCAGGAACCAACGGTGTGGGGTTTTTTGGTTGCTTTTCTTCTGGGTTTGGGTGTTGGGGTTTTTTTGTGTTTGTTTATTGTTTTATTTGTTTTTTTTTTTAATTCTTCCCTCATAAATCACCAAGACATCATACTGCCTGTCTTTAACGAGAAATTAAGAGTATTTTCAACTACCTTCTAACAGGACAAAGTATTTCCATCACCAATAAAACCTTCGGATGCCTTCTGAGTTTAAAATGCAGTTTACTAGACATATTACATTCTGAGTAATACACATACAAATAGGTTTCTAGGCACTTCATTTGCAAGTGAGATTCTAATTTGGCCATTAATGGCTGCATACACAACTCTTGGAAACAAAAAACCCCAAAGAAAATATTTTATTGAATGGTACGAAGGGTTGAGAATATTAGTTTGAAGTTCAATCCTCTTAAGAGTTCTACAGTAACCAAAGAGAAGAATTCAAGAAGAAACTCCCAAAATATTACCATTAACCATTCAAAAATATATATACCAGGAAGAAGCAGCTCAGAGGACTACAGCTTTGATAGGGCAAAGCACATGCAATAAGACTACATAACAATACGGTTACACACCTCTAAGAGTTCCACATTGTGATCCTGAAAGTTGAGGAAGCTACTGAAGTGTCAAACTATTTTGGCTAAGACTTGTGTTTTTACAGTTGCACTGAAACCATTACTGAGATTGAGTCTTCAACTTCCTTAGAGACAGAGAAATACTCTTTGCTACTAATTTCATTTGCCTTTGTACAACCAGATCAGGACATGGGGATAGAGTTACATCAAATCATGTGACTAAATTAGATTACAAGTTGCAGAAAAAAGAAAAGCTCTTTTCAAAAGCATCCAGTGCACTTAGCATTATCACATTTTATGGAGTACATAGTCTACTTACTTTACTGGTCATATTGCAAAAATTATTTCATCTATTCTTGCATTCGTATGCGATTTATATGAAGAAAATGTGATCCTCTGCACTTTGACAGTAACTGTATGATTGATGGCAATATGTTTAAACTAACTGTTTATATGAACACAAAAGATTAATCAAAACAACTGCTCTCCAACATCTGGGGAATTTAATTTTCAAAAGGAATACAAAACTGGTGCATTAAGTTCATGACTTGAGCAGTTGCACATGGAAGGCTGATGCAATTACCTGTAACATCAGCTCACAGTCATCTCTTCCAACAAAAATCATTTCTCGTGGCAGCCTATGGCGGGTGCCTCCACTGCTCACCAAAAACCAGGATGTTAAGCTCATTTTCTGCTTAGCTGATAAATCCTTGGCAATGCTACGTCATCCTGCAGCGAGAAAGAGAGACGGAGAAATTCATTTCAGTTATTTTTAGCTACAGTTCCTGCTTAGCAAACACCGTGAGCAGAATACAAAAATCCCCTGAAAATACAGCAGTCTCAATAGCATGTACTGAATCCAGCAATCACAGGAAGTGACAGGCTCCAGATTTACATAGTTTGAGGCTTCGTGCAACTAGGCAAATTTAATCGGAGGTAAGCTTCTTCAAAATGAGCAAGCAGCTAGTTAATGCCAAAGTCATACGTCAAGTTGTCAGAAAGCTTTTAACATTTGACCGCTTATTATCAAGATAATTGCTACATTAATGCTTGCTATCACAGCCAATAAACAACGTGGCAAAAGTTCACAAAACACAGCAAGTAACTTGCATGTGTGTCATTACATTTTCCTGCAAAAAAGAACTATCTCATTCGGTTTTAAGCTCAGGTCCTCTGTACAGCACCAAATGAAAGCTTAAATTAAAGGAAGTTTTGCTTCTTATTTAATGCTAGAGTTCCTCAATAAAATTTACATCTTGGAAATTTAACAGTGTACATTTAGAATTGTAAACAAAGCAGAGCAAAATGAACAATTTAGAAGTTATTTATAAGTAATAAAACTAAAAGCAATGTTCCTACAAAACTTTACCTTAGTTTTCCAATAAACAACATGATATACTACATACTTACACAGAAAAAAACCCACAGCTATTTAAAATGTCATGAAATACAAAAGAAATGAAAACTTGAAAACTGGATAAAATCTTTTATGGAAAACTTCTTCACAGAATATGGCCTACTTGACACTGGACAAAAATGTGATTAAAAGCACTCTCCAGAGTAAGTCAATGGTTGATACTTGGAAAAGCCTTTAAGAAGTATTCCAAATCTCTCTTTAAGAAAAAGCAAGCCAAAGTAATCATTTCATTCATTCATTACCACACTGTATTCACTAAAAGAGAAGCTAAAGAAAATAAAAAGCAACCAGTCTGCATTCCTTACAGTACCAAATAGCTGGCATTTCTCTTCTCTTTTATTTATATGTCATTTAGTGAAATTATGCAAGGGTAGCAAATGTACTTTAAGTAGACATAAGCCTGTAGCAGACTTGAGCATAATCTGCATAGTAACAAGAATGCAGCGAGGTTCTCAAAACCAAGACTACCATGTAAGCACTGAGTGAGACGACAATGCCAGCTCTGCCCCATTAGGCAAACTACATTCAAGGAGAGACACCACAAATTATGAATACTTATAAAGAGGACTGAGTTAGGCCAAAACTGCATCTAAAAATGACAAAACAGACATTTACAAATCAGTAAGTCGAAAGCATACCATGGCAGGTGCTAAAATGAACCAGCAGAACTGTCAACTCAGTTAAAAAAAAAAAAAAGGCAATTCAAATGGAAGAAATTAGAAAGATTCGATGTGCTAAAGATTTACTTAATAAAAAGGGAAATATGTATTGCAACAAAGTGTTCTCTTATACAGTGATACCTACAATAGGATCATCTTTCCACAGCTGTATCACAACACATTCTTCAAATTAATCTTATGTTCTCCAACTCAATGGAAGAAGTGATATAGCATCTCTATTATACTTCATTCATAGAAAATATGAAGACTACAAATTAAATCTACAATAATAACTTGCTGAAATCAAATTTAAAGACATCTAGTTACCAAATAAGTGTTTTGATAATTAAAATATTTGTATTTTTAATTTAACCTAGTTTAAAACTAGAAGATAAACTAGGTCAATCAAATGACATTTTTCCATTCCTTTTAAGAAAGGAAAAGCAAGTACCAAAAATGGCTAGCCTAGGTTGCAGCTTTTAACAAGTAAATTAAATGGATGTTTGACAGCAAGCATGCTGTTCAATATCAAAGCTCCTCATTCCATTTATATTTTACTGCCTTTTAAATCTCCCATCTGCTTATCATAACATTTACACCATTTGGCCTTCCTGCTCTAATTGGAAATTCATATGAAAACCTCCAAGAGGATATAAACTATTTGAAAAAGTTCTTAGTCAAATACTATGTTTTAGTTTACATAGGTAGACTGTCAATAAAGGAGAAAAAATATTTTTATTTATAAAACAGACAAGTAGGTCAACAATTACTGAGCTAGAAAAAAAAACCCAAACCTCCCACGAATGATAAAGCCTGACAACAAACACATTAAATTAAGCTATCTGAAATAATTTTATAAAATGTTTTATACAGAGCAATCATTGCCACACAGCTTGGCAGCACATTTGTAGTTAAAAGCCCATCACCATTTCTATCAAAGTTAATAATGTTGTTCTTTTCAAACAGTGCTGTCTCGACCGCGACGAATCATCAACCTAGATACATATTTTATTTTAAAGTCTTCTTTAGAATAAATGAATGACTTTGATCAAAGCTATGCTGAAATTCTGCATAGCAAAACTGGCTGAAAACAGGACACAGTAGCAACAGTTACTTAATATCAGAACAAAAAAGTGCATTAAAAGTTTAGTGTATTAGTTATATAGTTATATAGACAGTATATGGACAATTACATTGCTCCTCAAAAACTTCATGACAGCTAACAATATTTTTAATAGACTGCTGTATTAAGAACTCTGGCTGTAGTATTCTGAACAATACGAAGATGAAAGATTGTTCACTCTCTAGGAGATACCCAATTAAATTACTATATGACAGGTGCAAAATCATCATCAGAAGTGGCTCTTTGCACAGTATAAATTTAGGTCATGATAATTCTTGCAATGAGATGTTATGGATACTAAAAGGTTACACTGGGTTCAAAAAGCAATAAGCATTCATGGAAGAAAAAATTATCATGCCTATTACATGCAATGACCCCACTTATAGATCAGGAACTGCATGCGTTGCGCATTTTGAGAGGCTAGGAGTGTGCTCTAGTGAAGTTTCACTTGGTATCGTCCTAGTTAATAACCTCCCTTCCTTGCCTAGCCTTTGTTTATGGGGAACGGGATACTGGCCCAGATGGACCTGTCTTACTCCAGTACAGACTACACTTTTTAGATGAAGTATTTACAAAAAATATTATGATTTCTTCCACAGAAAAATGAATCTTCAATGCTTTATTGAAACATTTTGTTTTATCAGCCTTTCCTAATACGGCAATATTGTGTTGTAATCTTTAAACAAACTAGTAAACATTTCCTCATTAAGACTTGATCATTCAAAGCAATACTTCATTCTAGATACCTGGAAGTCAGTTGCGGAGACATCTATTGCAACTGCAAAACATTTCCTCATCTGCAGAAGAAACAGCATTTTATGATGAAGGACTATGAATTTCAAAAGGCTGTAACCAGTGTGTAAGAATGAACACAGGGGTAATAAGTCACTTGAAACAGATGATGCAGCAACAGGGAAACTGGCTGCCTCATCCCTGTAAATATAATTCAGTCATAAGAACTAAAGCCCTGCACTATGTAGCCAAAAGATGGGTGTAACCAATTTCAAATATGTCTAGAGAAACACTGCCAAGATTATAGTTTTGATACAGTAATGTTATTGTAAGCAAAATCCTTAATAATCTCACATTTGAGAATTTTGCCCGTAACTGAAAACAGCCAACTGTTTTCTCCAACTAAACTATTAGTGAGTACCCAGACACCGATCCTACAGAGGAACAAAAAGCTACGTTTAAAATTTAAACTAAACCTAATATATGCCTGAAATTCCTACTCTTAAGCACTGCAGTCCTCCATATTAAGACTGACAATAGTATAATTTTAATGGTACACAATTATCCTATTACTGTACAACAAATTTTACTTAAGAACATTTTAAAATAACATTAAAAAAAACCTGCACCAAGCTGAGACACAGTACTGACAAAGCTGGAAGCCCTATGTTGCCCATTATTTGCCCTTATAAGTTCCTGTTTCCAGCTGCTAAAAATTTTGCTAAAATGAAGTTTACCTTCTCATACAATTGCCTAGCATATTTGGGGAAGCTTCAGAAGAAATGACTCAAACATTTCCGAAACAAGGTTACAGGAAAATATTCTACGTTACTACCTTTAAAAAAAATTATAAGTAGTACCTCATATATGCAAATTGATAACTGAAAGGAGACAGGAGGCCTTAGTATCAGTTCGTACCTTTTACTATTGCTCTTGTGCAAATCTATCCAAATGCAGACAAGCAATAGGCTTTTGAAAACTTTCCACGTGTGTATTAGTTCAACGAGTACACAGATAAATTCTCTCAACACATCTGCCTACACAGAGCGTGCTCCACAATTTGCTTTAACTACCTATTTTTAATGTTATACGGCCAGTTAGAACCAAAAATAGGGTATCTTTCCCCAGTACTCTCAATTCATCCACTGTTGCTGGTAGAGAACAAACATGAGGGTAGTAGAAGACCCAGAAGGAGGTAACACCACCACACCTAGACAAGACACTTGAGCTGGAGCTTGGCAGACTCTGGAATGAGGAATCAAGAAAGGCAAACATCAGGTATAAGCCATGACAAGGGAGAAATCAAAATTAAGAGAGCACTAACGGAGCCAGTAATGACTGCAGAAGACGTGAAGTTGAAGCTGATTTCCAAGTCACAAAGAAATGCTGTCAGCAAACAATGCCCACTGGAAAAGTGCCTACCATGGCTGCTTTATTGACTATCCAATGTAATTAAGGATACTAATGCCAGCAGTTCTATTTTCGACTGAAATGGAGAAATCTATGCTACAGAAAGAAAAAGAGCAAAATGAAGGTAATTCCAACCCTGAGGAGATTACTGTATCAATACAAAATTGATATTAAAAAGTAATCTATAAAGATAACGGATTTAAATCTAAGAAGTTATAAGTGGAAAACACCACAATAATATTGTCTACTCTGTAAAACACTCTGAAGTTGGGCAATATCACAAGCAGTGTTCCATGTGCAATCAGAATTAACCTACTTACATACATGTATTAGAAAATAACCTTTAAGTATATTACCACATAATATTTTAACCAGGACCTCTACCTTATTCAGGTTAAAACAAAAAACTTAACAGTCAAGTAATCAGTATTTGTTTTCTCCTCTTCTCATCAATTGATTAGCCTGTACCTTATTTATTGCACATCACTAAAAACCTTTTGTGAATTATTAACTTCCTACTGACTTTATCTACCGTGCTCATCACCAGAGCTTGAGAAATTCATTAATACTTACAGTAAAATCTCCACAAAATCTCTATAAAGGGTTTATTATAAGTGGGGAACTGTAGAGAGCACTTTTTAACACTAGAGTATCTTAATCTTGAGTATTTAAGTTCCAAAACCATCGGCATTTCTTCTTAAAGTACCTAGTTTTACACAACGCTACAGGTGTTCAAATTGTCTCACTTGTTACAACACTGAATGCCTAATTCTTTTGCAAGTAAGGTTAAAGCCACATGTAGGGTGGCTAGAAAATTAAGACCACCTTTCTAAAGTACAGGTAGATGACTCATCTGCCATCATAGGGACTATAAATACAAGAAAATAATTCATACTCTAGGGTAGCTTCTAAATGTTTTAGTTGTGAAACTATCCTTGGTGCTTTCATAATCCCCTGCTTCTTTCACTACTCACATTGCTGTCATCCCAGAAAGGGAAACAGAGGGCTCCTCCACAGACAACAGCCTCCTGGCTGAAACTATTCTCACCAATTCCTAGGGCTAGTCCATCAAGTGAATTTATTAATAAAGCGGGTATCTTGTGCAGGGGGTGGTGGGAAAAAAGCATGGCTGAAGAACCTTTAATTGGGAACTGGAATTCAATCTACATAAGCCATCCTTCGTGCCACAGTAGTATGCAATGTTGCTCCTCAAAACCCTTAAACAAATAAATACCCATCTAAATTAAAGTGCTTTAGGCTAATGATCAATAAAAATATTTCTTGAAGAATTTATGGACCTTCTGAATTCACAGTGTACTTCACAAGGGGAAGCAAGAAAACTTCAGTGTTGGCCTTTTGCTTGCCAAGCAACATAGGATACAGCAGTCAAAGTTTAGCACAGTAAAAAGACACTCCCCAAGTAATGCTTTGGTCAAGTCACGTTGGATCAAGTTGTCAAGTGACAATACTTTTCACTTTGAGGCTTAGGTCAGTGTCATAACAATATCCATAAAGGTTAATAAAAATATACCCTTAAGAGGCTGTAAAAAAAATTAATAAAATTAAAATCAATGGAAGCATAAATGAGGTAAATTACGCTTAAAAACATTGAAACTCTTCATCAACATCACCCAGAGAAGATGAGCTCGCATACTTAGGAAAACTGACCAAAACAATCCTAGGTTTTCAGCAGTTGTCGAACAAGCTAGAAGTGCTATTATCAAATATTTCACTGACTCGAAAATTCACCTGAACATATCCCTCTAGAAACATTCAAATGCTATATACAGCCCTGAACAAAACTCTGTTCCCATTCACACTGACATAAAGAAATACTGCTATCAGTTGTAAAGTTAATGACAATTTCATGCAACTACTCGAGAGTTACACTGACATAACAGAGTAGAACTGGATGGCAAGCATGCAAATAGGTAAAATGGAAGAAAACAGGAAACCCAAGGGAAGAAAAGTGAAACATCCATTCAATTTAGCTTCCTTGCTCAAATGGGGACCAGGAGTACATTTAGGGTGACTGTCGCTATCACTAAACCAAAACACCTCATAAAAAATCGCAGTCCTCCTTGGTCTGTTGGCTTATCTCTTAAACTTATTAAGGTTTAGCTGACAAGGCAACTGAAAAATAGCCTCAGGTATTCATTCTGCTTCTGAAGTATTTGACCTGTTCCACCTTAGCTCAAATATCCAAATTTGGCCACAATTTCTTGAAAAACAGATTAGCAAATCATACTGAAGCCTTATACTACATCTAAAATAGCTAATTTTCAGGATCCATTGAAAGATGTAGCCATGACTAAATTCTACAGAACAAGGGAACCACTGAGAGCAAAGAAACCATCTTAACCATCATCCTGCAAAACGGTTCTCCTCTTGTTGCCCCTCCCCCCTTTTTTTTCGTCAACACAGAGATGGAGGAGGGAAAAAAGCAAAATAAAGAGTATGTAAACTTCCTTGAATCTTAGTCTACAGAATCACCTGTGCCTTTTGTTTACAGACAGAGAAAATAATTCACTTGCAACATCTGCTAGATCAAATATTTTAAAAAAGATTTTTTAAAAAAGTTATTTTAAGCTTAAGAAGAAAAAAAAATTAGATATAATAAAACATAGAGCAGAAACGAAAACCAGAGCAAAAAAATGCCTTTATAAAGCATCAGGAGACCAAGTTGAGTCATGCCCCCTGCTTTTTTTTTTTTTTTTATTAGTACACATCCAACACAGGTAGTTATGCACATTACCTATATTACCTATCATAAAAGACTAACTAAAACAACAAGAGTTAGAGTTCTACCAAATCAATAAAGCAACAGCAATGTTTTTCTCAGGGGGTCTCTGGCTAGGAGAGAAAGGAAAAGGAAGAAAAACCAAACCAAAAAATAAAAAGGGGGGGGGGGGGGGGGAATGAAGCTGCAGGGTACAGTCTGGCACCCTGTCGATCTGGCCCTAGGGTCAGATTATCACAGCAAACTCCTCAGCAGCGTTTGTGGGAAGAAGCATTTTTTCCTCAGATTTTAATTACAAAAAGGCATAAAAGCCTTCTAGCTGGGAATGCTAGATAGAGAGAGATTTTCCTCCTGCATTCAAAGAGTTTGAGATCTCTACGTAAGGGACCCAGATACTCTTCTTGCCCTACAGGTTGCCCCATGCATCTGATGGAGTAAGGACAAGAAAGCAGCTCAGGCGGCTGTTGCCCTCTGTCAGTCAGCCAATCTGTCCTGTAATGTGGCTACAGCTGTGGGGCTGCACAAGCACCCTCTCCCTCCGGTCCAGGTCAGAATTAGGTCTACATCTATTTTATTGCTGTGACACACAGGAATAGCTGTCAGAACAGCAACTGAAATAAACCCCTTTTTCTGCCAACAGTGCAGCTGCACTGAAAGTTGCTTGGGGTTTTGATTTTGAGGGACAATGACTTAAAAGACCATATCCTACTCCGTTTTTGATGTAACAATGACTAAAAAAAATAAGCCTGAGATCTTTTCCTTGCTATTATATCAACATACAAATACTGCAAACAAATGTACAAAAATAATGCTTACCTGATGGCTATCAATCATTCGAGTGTCACAGTATGCAAAAAGATATTTGTATGAATAAACAGTCAGGATGTCTACAACAAACATGAAGCAAACTCACACAATTGAAACTAAATAATCTCCCATTTAAAGCATTTAAGAAAGGAAAATTAAATGTTACAGTAACTATGAAGACAGT
>NW_008824471.1:672001-678452 GCF_000699105.1 Pygoscelis adeliae
GTCCCTTTTCCAAAAAAAGAGAAGGGATTGAGAAGCTACCACGGGGCGGGGAGGGGGGGGAAAGACCAACCCATACACCACAACTCCTAGTAGAAGCTAGGAGATCAAACTGTATTAAGAACAGCAGATTGAAGCTAAGACTTCAGCAACTTGACAAAAAGTAAAATACTGGGTTATCTTTACAGAGAATACTGGTAAACATGCACATTCTTAAAAGACTGATTAGAAAACTTTGCACGAGACTGGTACTGTACATGGAAATAGTCTTACACAACAACCATAAGCCTTTTTATGCATACATTGTTGTTATAATAATCAGGGCTACCTGAAGGTTAAAAATTTTTTTTTAAGTTTTAAGGTATTCTCAGTCTAAGCATTAGATTTTAAACTGTTAAAAGCATACTCAGTTATTAGCCACTTGGATAAAGCCATTAAGACTTCAAAAAAAGTGATCCTATTTTATCCTTTGATAACAGACAATAAGGATATTTTGCATTTGTTAAAGAAAACAGACAGCTCATTTTGCATTCCTAATCTTTACATTCATAAGCAAAAAATCGTTTCTCATTAATGTTCTTCTCCGCAGCCTTCCTACACTGAAAGGCAATATTTTTCAAAAGCTGCTTTCAATAAACAGTCAAAATAAAGGGTGATGACTGCTTATAAGAGTAGCTTAAGTTATGATCAAACAATCAAACGGTCATATTTTGTCCATCACTCAATTCAGATTAAGGAACCGCATGAAGAAAAATATTTTGAAGTTTTCCTATTTCACCATGATCGAACAAGGTCATCTATACAGAGATTAGCACACCCAGTATGCTAATAAAATGGTATATCTGATAAGTAGGATTTAGAAATGATTGTGGCAAGCGGGCCAAAGAAACCGTAACCAAATTGTCTTTGGGAAAAAGCTTCCTTCAATGAAAGCTACGGAAATACTTCCTCCGCCCGCTCCATATCGGACTGTATCCTCAGACTATACTATTGCCAAGATAAGCAAACAGGAAAATAAATAAATAAATACAAATCAGGCATTGCATTCGGGCTGAATGTAACCTTAAAGAAGCAGTCAAGTCCTCCTCCTCCACTTCCTAGTCTCACTGCCTCCATCGTGGCATATTCCAAGTTATTTTGTAGGCTGTGTATGAAGAGGAGGTTTTATTTGCATTGGCCGAGTACCGACCACAGTCCCGAGCACTATTGAAAAGACAAACACCACTTTGCAAATAAAATTGGACCTCTTAACCTCCCAAGGGTGGTGATTTCACTTTCCCCAAAATTGTGAAATATATGGGGTTTATTCCATGTCCCAAGATACTTAGTAAGATTAAATTACATGCAAGGCAATGCAATTTTTTTCTTTTTTAATACAGGGAATTATTTACTTTGTAGGTATGAAGATAAGTATACTCGCCAAAGAAAAACATGTATTTAAGTAATTTTAACATCTATCTTTCAGTTTTCAATTCCTTTCTACTTCTTGACACAATGCATAAGTACACAGAACATGAAAATGGAAGAGACAGAGGACAATTATTGAAATCAATGTTACTGATCGCCACATCCATTCATAGCATTACAGACACATAACTCGAAAAAGGTATTCGATTATTATTCTTTGCTACATCTCTACTGTAACATGAAAAACATATTTATCATTCCAAGGTAGGCTCCATACAAAATATTTGATACATTCTACCCTCTCCCTTATGGAATGCTTTGGAGCTTTTTACAAATATTCTCAACAGCCAAGTCCACAGATGTATTTTTCTTGGAAATACACTAAGTTGTTTGTTCCAAGACCAGTAACAGAGGCCCTACATGAAAAAAAAAAGAAGTTGGATGTACTTATTTTACAAAACAACCAAAGACTCAAAATTTTGCCTTAAAGTTATGTCATGTTTGTTCTAGGCAATCTTCAGTCTGAAGACAGGGAGAGTGTGTGTGCACGCACAACCGTAATAAAAGCTCATTGATTCTGAGTCATAATTATGTTGTGCTACATGGGTATTCTGCAAAGTATTTAACATCACGACAAGCTTAAAATCAAAATTCTTTAAAAATTAGCATGGTAGCTGTGATGTGAACAGAGCAGTTTTCTTCATGTTCAGCATTTTTGAATCTCAGACAAAAACATGGGACTTGATTTTTAAGATCTTTTCCTGATGAGAAGTCCTCTTCCTGGAGATTCATATAAAAATAGAGTAGAACAAGGCTTAAAATGCCTTATATTTTAATTATTTGTTCAGTTCTTTACTCACATCCCAAATCATTCAACAGAAATCTAGTCTTGCAGTTTGGAGTATAGCATTTCTTTAATGTCTGTGTCCTTCCCATGAAATGAAACTGAAAGGTCACAAATACAACACAAACACTTTCTCAATGTATGATCACGTGAAAACAGCTGCCAAAAAGACAGTATTAAGAATTTAGCAAGACACAAATCAGGGTAAGACATTTGCACAACAAGAATACCCATGGTTTTAATGATTAATATTACTTATTTCAAAATTTTTAAACCTGTCTGTAATTAGTACCTAGCAAATGGCTTCCCTGGAGAGAAGCTATTCCACATTTGCTTGCAGTGCCTACTCACTCCTTTCTTGTATGCAGCCAAACAGGAATATAGCTACTAGCGTGGTACGTCTTAATTCTATTTCTTATGCTACCTCTTATTCACTAAATGTGATCAGTTACGTGTGAAATTGTCACTATAAACTTTTAGAATTAACACATATAGTGAGTATGCAGCTTGACATTTTTCTGCAAGGACTTGTTTGAGCGGGTATATTACAACCCCTCAGCTAAATCACAATCAGAAGCCCTCATTGCTACGTAAGCAGAATATTTTCAGGTGGACCTTTATAAGATGGTTCAAGAATGACTAGTGGTTTAAACCTGATTTGGTACAACATTAGCATACGTTTTGCAGAATACTACAATGAAAGTCTGGTTAACTTCAGAACACTTGGAGACCACTGGAAAATGCTTGTATTAGTATCATACCATAAATATTTTTAAACGCTATTAAATGAATACAAGTGTGTCTTTCAATAGACAGAAATCTGGAATTCAAGTAGTTCTATGGGAGGAAACCTATATAGATTTTCCTTCATAAGTTCAGTAACTTTGTTGCCAATAAATAAATAAATAAATAAATAAAAGGAAGAGATGTGAAAGGGAAGGCTAAATGGGAAGAGCTCTGAACTCCACACACACTGCTCCAGGCACCAGACCAAACAAGAGGAAGTGGTACTATAACCCCACCCACAAAAAGGGATCTAGTCATCCCTTTCATTGGCACTTTAGCGAACAAGTTTGGGGGTTTGGCTTTTGTTTAAGAACTACCCACAGTTACTACAGGAGTTACTCATTTTATGTCTCCAACAAAAAGATTTGACTGGGAACTTAGTTATGCTCAGCTGCAAAAAAAGTAAAGGTATATTAAGCAACACTGACCATGCTGCTGCAATAGAGAAATAGTCTTCTGGTTTACCAAAACTATTTTAAATCATTTTAACATGGAACTAAATATGGACAAAAGCATAAGAAGTTGATTAAGACAGCATCATCAGTTCCCTTTTTAAAGGCTGGAACAATTCACATCCTCTGTTCTTTAAATTACTCTACATTTCCATGGTTTAAAAGTTATTATCACTATTGGTACCCACTGAGCAACACTTCTGATGATTAATAAATAACACCTAACATCTTAGAGTAAATTAGTGCTGCATTTGTATGTTTGTTTATTTTGCCTTAGCTCTTTCTGGACTTTATTTCTTGCATATTTCCTATTGAAAAGGTGGTAATTATTTATTTAGTCTATCTGTCACATACAAGACATAATATTATCTCTTGCTTAATCTAAAAGAGCCCAGCTGTAGCTTTCATTTTATTTCCGCAGACATATTTTTGAAAGGCATATTTCCTACTTCAAGCAAGAGTGTATATTTTTTAAACAAATGATTTACGTTTTTTTAACTGTATTCTCCTTCTGCCACACAGTTAGCAATTAAAACTTACTGAAACCATTTTTAGTTACCTGAGGAAGTGGGACTTAAGTAGTCGCTCTCTTTCTGCCAATCGCTCCTCCTAACAGCAAGCTTTAGAGTGCTGGAGATTTCAGAGATACAAAGCTCCTAAAGGTTTTGGGAGAATGGAGGGCTGAGCGGAACAAGTTCAAAAGAACAAGTCCATCATCCCACTGGCAGAAACACTGCACTGCAAGTTCGACAGATCCCAGCTCCTTCCAGCCTACTGGCTGACCTGCGCTCACGTGGCTCCTCTGTGCTCTGCCTTTGCAGGATTATTTGCCATTCAGGTTATTTTCCCCACAGCATGTTGCTGGTTCCCAGCCAAGGTGCCAAGAGAGAACACGTGCATGTTGAGGTTCCACACAGTTTGGGATACAGGGCACATCCCTGAGAAACCAGACATTACTTGTTCTCTTGCTTATGTTTTTCTCTCCGTTTTATCTTAATAGGATTGCTTTACTTTGAATCAAAAGCAAACTGCTTTCCCAATGTTGCCAGAAATTCAGAAGTGCTTTTTGCCCTTTAGCCTTGGATGTATGTGCCATGTACTATTACAAGTTAGAGGGAGGGAGAAAGAAAACAGAAACATGTCCCCTGTACTTGGTCCACAAAATGAACAGGTTGAGGGCCATCCCATCTAGGCACACAAGCATTTTTAACAGAATGAGTGCATTCTCATGGTATTGCAAGTATAAACACGCAAGAACCATAATGGATTAAACAGAAGACGTTTCAATAATAAAGGTCCAACCATATCAGCCAATACATCCATAAAAGTCAAGCTCTACTATTAGGAACAGCTGCTCTAGAATATACCAGTAACTACCAATCTGCTATCTTCTGCAGATAGAAAGGCAGTAGAAATTTAAAAGAATATTGAATATTCATGACAAAACAATTATCCTTTATTATTTGTATTTTAACTCTAAGTAGTAAGAAAAACTCTATGAACCACGGAGCTCCAAAGACTGACTTTTATTCCCACTTTCTCCTCAAGTTCAAAGTGCTTTTCAGACATTTTTGCAAGTTTGGTTCAGAGAGAAAGAAAACACATTTTATCTTCAAATCCTTCCACAACTTTTTAATATCTGAAAAGGTGATAAAATTCCAGTGTATACATTGTATTCAGAATTTATAATGAGATCGGAGCAGCCTGTGTCCAAAGTTTTACTGGCTGAAACGGAGAAGTTAGCAGCTTAATTAAAGATCTAAATATAGGAACAGCTTACTGGACAGCAGTATGGGATGTGAATTTATACTGTGGCACCTCTTCCTTATTAGCAGCTCCCGCATCCACACTTCCACTGCAGCAAACCTCAAGTAACCTACTTTGTGTGAACTGCCTCGTGTTCCTTGCACATGCCACACAGAAGGAGTTACTATGGAAAGTTAACACATACAAAGCTAATATACAGATTACCCTGTCATAAGCTGTTTGCATGTCCAGAACTTCACTGTATCGACTTATTTTCAACCGTAGTGTTGAAGACTCAACTGACAGAAAAATGCACAGTTTTAACCGTCATCATATAAATGCTAAACTGAAGAAGCCGCGGTTCCACATCAGCCAAAGCCAGTCCCACTGCTGTCAGGATCCCAACCCTCTTGCCCTGCCCCAGCCACAAAGTCCCGACTACTCCCTTTGCCTTGGCTGCAGGACTCACGTGGCTGTGCAGCTGAGCTGAGCTATTTCAGCATGTTCAACTACTGACAGACTAACTCGCGTGCTCTTCTCCACTCCCACAAACAAATGAATGGTTCCCAGAAGCCAACACACAGCAACCCAGCACCAAAGCAAAAGGAGTGGGGCTGTGCAGCTAGGGGTGGGAGAAAAAGGAAGAACAGGGCAGGACCAGGACAGCCAGCAGCCAGTTCTGCTTAGGCTGCTACGAGAACACAGGTCAATTACACCAAATCCACCTAAGCCTCACAGGACTTCTTATATTTAGACAGGTCTATAGTAACTGTAAGAAATATTAGTATAATAATTATTATTCAAATATAAGGTAGTTTTTCATATTTACCCATTACAGATTAAAACTATATACTTTTAAAAAAGATTCAGTGTGTATTTTTATTCTTTCACTTGCCTCAACAATTTTTTATAACACATCACAATCCAATGATCAAATCTTTAGTCTCTCACCTTATGATACACTGATGCAGTCTTTCTTCTAAATCTGCCTTAGATCAGTGACCCCAAATGTGAATAAATATCTTGAAAAGAAAGAAAGGAAGAATTCCTATGCAAATAGCTATACAAATAAAACCATACACAGACATCTTTGAATAAATTTTTTTTTAAGACCATGGCATTGTCCCCCCAAAAGCGCAATAGATAGAAAAGCATTATGCCTTACTATTTCTTGGTTTTGGAATGAAACTGCACCAAGGGAAAGACCGGGAAACGGAAA
>NW_008824471.1:678483-685911 GCF_000699105.1 Pygoscelis adeliae
TTGTTTGAAGTAATTTTATGACTTGCACCAAAAATAACAGGATGTTTATTTTTATTTTTTTACTAAATCAAAGGTTTCAATTTGCCTCAACTGGGCAAGGAATGACTCGGGACTTCCTGGTTCACTGTCATGTCTTGATATTGATGTTTCAGCTTTTTTTTTACTGCCACCTTACAAAGGACTTTACTATGTGCTGAGACAATATAAAAATAAAAATAAATTCACCTTGTCAGACATTTAAGTAATACCCAGTAATATTAACCGGACCAACTGAAAACAGTTATTGTGTAGGTTACATAAACCAGGTAAATAGAATTAGAGACCATGAAAGCAATGTCAGAAGTTCTAGCAGACAAAAACTTCTTGCTTCTTAACAAACTAGAGCTCAAGGCATGATGAATAAAAACTTTAAAACATTTCTACTATGTGTGGGTACTGAAATGTGATTCAGACATCAGGAACTGAAGCTGTTGGGTAATTTAGTTCCTAGTTCTGTTACAAACACTGACCTCCTCTAAGCAAGTAACCAGGCAGCATTTTGAAATGATACACTTGCAACGATAATCCTGCAAGAGATCAATGAAAACCAGATTCTGGAGTGTCAGTCTGCCCTAAAGGAGGAAGTCAACTGTTGCTATTTTCAGTTTCAGCAACACAACACCTGAACACGTTTAACTTTGACAGCTGAAGTTGCCAATACAGTATGCTAAAGAAAATGCAGTCGGGCCGCAAAAATGGAAAAAAGCAAGAGGGTGTGTTTGTTTAAGAAAAGCTAGAAAAAATACACATGCAGGATGCAAGACAATTATATGTGATTTACAAGTTGCAAATACTAAAGAAATAAATATTTATTCTAGGAAAAAAGAAAAAGACGCTACTGGATAATGCCAAGCAATAAAGTCCCTATAGCAAGCTAAAGAATATAATACAATAGCATTATATTGGGCCTTACACTGTTGCGTAAAACAGATTCTGCCACGCACTGAAGTCATCTGCGGTACCTGAAGATTCACTGACTTCACCAAGACCTGGGGCAGACAACTTACCCATGCTCAAGGAAGTCAAAAATAAAATTTTGAATGAGAAAAAGAACCAATAAAACTAATATGGTATGAAGATTCAGCACAAAATAAATTCCATGTGGCAAACTACGATTAATAGAAACAATACATTTTCTGCGATGGCTACCTTGTTTCAGATATTGTTACTGCCAAACTTCAAAAAAAAGTTTGTGACATCTGTAGACTTTCAAGTGATTGGCTCAAGCTATGCCCAAGCTTGAGTTCACACTGGCATTTTTTTTGTGTCAATATGTTCTTCCGTTGCTCATTCTTGGATTTTTGTTTGTTTTTTAAACATTTATTCTTTTTTGCAATACACCTACTGACTATATCCAGCTACTCCTTTTCACTAATTCCAGTTCTGTGCCAGCAGCATTACCTTTCTTACTGTTCTCCAACTAGGAAGAAAACTGAAGAGAACAAAACCATGCAGTACCATCTACAGAAGAGGAAGAAGTCAAAAAAAATTAGCATGTTCATCAGAAGCCTCTCTGCAGCTCCCCATAAAACAAGCGGACACAATTCTCTAAATTACAAATCTGTTTTCAACAGATGAAAAACAGCCGCACACTTCCATTCTTCAACTGGCATTTCAGACCTTTATGAATTTGCACCTCCTTTTGATATGCTACACCAGATATATCTGTAGGACTAATATTGGGCATGCAATTGCACCTCTCAAAAGAGCACTCAGCAAGAAAAAGTTACACATAGGATTCCTTGCAATATATCGGGACTGCAACTGGTCTAAAAAGAGATCACAAGGTACATTTAGAAGCTGATGAATTAAGATTTGATTAAATCTTAATATTAAATATTAAAAAATAAATCTTAAATATTAAAAATACGCTACAGAATTTGTGATCCAAATGGTAATAGTTAAAACTAAAAACATTTATTTTGACAATCAGGCATGAATTATGACAGACTTAGAACTAATTGATTTCACTAAGGTTCCTAAAGATTCAAGTTAGTGTAGACTTCGCCAAAATAAAGGCACTACCCAATTATCTCCAATATGGCCCAATAAAAAAATTAGCGTGATGTTTAAAGGACTACTAGAGCATGATGACTGGGCAGCATTTAGAAGAAAAATAGTTTTTGAACAAGACCTTCTATTATGTTTATCAGCAAGAACTGTAATAGTAAAATAAACACAAAATGACCACAGAGGGCAATATCATCTGTAACATGAAAATATTGTAGTGGTTCCATAATTCTTACATCAACCAGTTGCAATCATTCTTCAAAACTCTCTGCTAATCCAAAAGCTAAACAAAAAGAAGTTCTGGGTTCTCAGAGGTTCCTCAACGGCTTCCTGGATAATTTCTGCTTACAATTAAAAAAAAATTTGTAATGGCCAGTTTCACGGTCAACTTGAAGCTAAAATTCAAGCTGTGTTTTTGACTTGTGAATCACCTCAAAAAGCGGTTCTTACAGGAAGGGTTTGACCCTCATATTACATGACTATCCCCTTTGGAAACCAAGTACAATAAAAAGAAAACATGATCATTTAAAGAATGGGGAGATGGATAAGCAGAAGTGTAATCTTCATTAACCTCACAAAACTGGGGTGGCTTTTTTGTGATAACAAAAATATGTAGGAAATAAAGATTTTAATTATTAAATTAAGCTCGTATACAGCTGAACATATATAAGACATGAAGGTCTGAAAAATATAAAAGGCTATTTTTACTGAAATGTCTTTTCAAGACATAGCTTAAGAAATGCACATCAAGTAGAAGGAATAATCCTTAATAGAAACTACACCTGACTCAAAAGTTGCAAGCAGAAAATAGATGGAGACTAGCAATGCCTTAGCAGAAAATACCATATACGCTTGCACCTTTCTTATCTCTCCCTTGGCACCGGGTTATAGCTATACTTGGAGAAAAGATACTGGGTTTGAGTCAGGCCAAAGGTCCATCTATGTGGCCATTCTTACACTCTTGGGAAAATTCCAAAGGAAAAAAAAATTAAGTAAAACTGCAGCATTACCCATTAAGTGTCTTCTATTTAGTAAATTAAATTAAGTAGAATAATTCCTGACATCAAGGTTCCTGCAATGATACGGTTCCACAGGACCAAATAATCAGTTAAGTCATGGGGGACAGCGGGGAGAAGGTGAGATTAATGAAAGAAAGAAAAATATACGTTCATAAGAAAACAGAAAAGATATCATGACATTCCAGTTCCCTGCATTTTTCTGCCTAATCTTGAAATGTAATCCACAATGAGAAGACAAATAAGAGATAATTGAAAAGGCTTTGGTTTTGAACACAGAACAGAATGCATATTTAGATGGCAAAATATTTGCAATTCAATAGAAAAATCATCAACAAAATTATTTAAGCATGTCATTTTGAGGGAAAAGTCTTAAAGTACAACTAATTTAATGCATTCAGTGTATTGCTACTTTCAGACCATAATGGTTAGCTAATGGATTGATTACAAGTTCTCCATGCAATACCACAGCTGAAGACTAACAAAATACCTTGTGCACAAAGAAACATCTTGGAAATGCCAGGGAGTGGCACCACTTTGTATTATTGCTCTGAAAAGCTCAATAATTGCAGTTCTTCCTGGAAAGAAACAAAATGAGCAGAACCAGAATCTCATTTGGAATGAGGTACAAAATGAGATGAGATCTGGAAGGCCCATCACACAGACTTTAGAAGATTCAGCTATTTGTCAAGGAAGATACCCGCTTAGCTTCATGGAAAAGATCAGAATATAAAACATTTCAGTTCACAAGAATGGAAACAAGTAAACAGAAGATCCTATTACAAAAACGCCAATCCTTGCAATAAACGCAGCAGAACTAAAGAAGCGAGACTGCAAGAGGGCTGCAGTTGTTGGACCTGAATCAGCTCACTAGGCCCACCAGTGGATGATGTTGGAGCTCTAAAAAGCACCTAGCTAAGGAAAAGTCTACTTTTCAGAAACAATTTCTAAGGGGAGAAAAAGAAAAGGAGAAAAGAAAAGGAGAAAAAGTAGTACCATGATTATGTTGGGCTCACATGGGAAAAAACTATCATGTTTTATTGAGTATTCTATTCCGCGGATGAAAAGAAAGAAGATGCTTCATATCTCTGTTTTGAATGAATAAAACCAATTTCTCTAAACGTATAGCAAACAGCACTTTTCTAGAATTCACAAAAATCACACACTTCAAAACTAGTAAGTAGGCAAGAAAAAGCTATGAAAATATTTGAAAACTTACAGCCTTGCATTCTGTGAAAGAGAAGATACCAATATTAGTCTGGCACAAAAATCCTGCTTTTCCTTGTACAAAGGCCACACCACTTAACAGAACCAATTCTCCTCCCCCTTTTCGTATCTGCTTTGCAGAGAAACATTTTTTTCATCCAGTGATATGTTCTGAATGTTTAGTCTGTGGCTGTGGACATTTTACATATCAAGAACAGTAAGTAAAGGCTAACAATAAGAACAAACCCAAGATCTTAATTATTTTGTTTTCTTGGACTTACACATAACCCACCGCCTTTCTGACCGCAGTAGTCTACAGTGGCACAGGGGACAGCCAGATAGGACAGCTAAGCAGACCAAATGTATCTTTGCTACTTCTTCCAAGCTTGACACTGCTGTCCCCATTCTGAGTACTTGCTCTGGCACTCATCTGACCACACAATAAGATAATTCAATTTGCTAACCCAAGGGAGGAGGGGGGCGAAAAAAACCTCAAGCAAAACAAAAAGAAAAGAAATAGTTTTCTGTTGGACTAGTCGAGTGAATCAACTTCTCATGTACTTAGAAAAGTACCAGAGCCACTGCGACAGAGCAGTACAGCCATGCTGCATCAAAAACAGAGGAGAGTGAGTAACTGGGAATACTCCACGCAGAAGCATTAAGATGTGAGAACTGCTAGTCAGCCTGTTTAACATCCACCTACTCCCAGACTTACTTTTTATCCACCATCTAAGAGCCTGCATGATACGCTTCAACTTCAGTGATGCAGCACTGAGTACTTTCCCAAACACAGGCCTCCCTCTCTAAAATCTAACTATGTCAGGTATCTACTAAAACGTCTTTGTGGTTTTTATTTGTCCCTTATCTTGGACAAGCTGCTTTTGATGTCATACATGACAAAAAAATACATATAGTAATTTAAAGTATATGGGTTTTTTTGAAGGTCAAACAAAATTTTAATTAAAAAGGTCATTCCAACTACAAATGCACCCATAAAATAAAAACAGTCTCCCAGCTTTTTGGGGGTAGAGCGGGAGAAACTAAACTACAAGAGCGAACCAAGCATTTGCAATTTATTTCAATATTTTTATGCATGTATAACTGTACAACAGACAGATACACAAAGTTGTTTAAACAAGTTGGTTGTACTCTCTTCCCACCCTAATTTGCATGCATTACGTTACAGTTACACAAGACCACATACTATTTTTCCCCAGAACATCTGCCTCATTCAATGCACTGGATGGACTCTGATCCAGGAAGCATTAGCATTGTGCACTGAAGGAAGCTGCTCTCTGTAGATCCGTCCATTGAAAATGCGTAGATACACAATGATCAATACTAGAACGGAAGAAATGCAGGCATTCGGTAAGAGCATTACAAACCCGATAGACAATGAAAGACCCCCACAGGCTCACTTAGCACAGTGAAGATGTGTATCTTAGAAAAGATACACATCTCTAACGCTAGCTCCCAGCTAGCAAATCTGAAGCTTCATCCCCCAGCAACAAAGAATTTTCTTTTCTCAAATTTCAAACAGTCTCCTTGTCACAACCATGTCGATTTTTACTACATTATGTAGCATGTTCTTCAAAGAGGGGGAAGTGCATGCCATTGTGTCCTTTTACAACCTCACAAGTGCTAGAAGCAGATATAAGATTTTCTGCAAGTAAATTCTGCTATCTTCACGGATTCAATGCCTGACTGCCCTGTTCAAAATTTTCTAAAGGAAAACCAGAATTTCACAGACTTTATTGGCTTTCTAGTCAAAGTAAAACCAATCTGTTTTACCTCAGTTCCATTCTGCCTGCAAAGCTAAGAAATGCAGCACGGACACGGAAATTGTCTTTTTAGGAGACTCAAGGAGACACTACGGTATCAATATACATTATAGACCTTTTTCCTGCATTTGCAAGAACTGGCAATGGTACTTCAAAATCAATTCTGCAGCTGCTTATGCCTCAGGTTTAATTCCAGTTACTCAACGAAGCTTCCTAGCTCCCACCTACAAGTGAACATAGACTTTTCCAGTTCGCTTTCATAACCCAGTTCTTTTCTGGCTTGTATGTTATCAACAGAATTGTTAAAAAATTCTGCCTGCCAAGTCCGCTACAGCTGATGAAGCACAATATAGCAAGAACCCATTCTTCTTTGCAGAAGTCAGTTAGAATAGATATGGGAAACAGTGACCTGTCAGAAAAAAAAAAAAAAGTAGTACCATGGTAAAGTAAGTTTGGTAACAACTCTTACGTCAGAATGTTTCTCTTTAAAAGAATTAAAGAAAACATTTTTATCTGATCCGTTACAAATAACTTTTAGGTTCTTGAGATTTTGTCAAAATTCCGTGTCTCCTCAGCTACACTATTCTTTCTATTTAGCCAGCCTTTCTGACCTCCTTCAGCCAAAAAAAAAAAAAAAGACAAACAAGAACAACAAAACATTTACATGAAAGTGACAAAGGGTTTTAAAAAATAATAATCAAAGAGTAAGGGGAGATTCTTTGTGGTATTTATGTTTAACTTTTTTCCTCGTTAAATAAAATCTAAATTTCAGGAGCTTCCATACTAACAGAGTTCAGTTGCAGTAAGACAGACTTTTCAGCATCTGGACATAAAGCAATTCCCAGAGGAAATTAATCATAGGAAATCACAGTATATTTAATCATGTCTTAGTTCAGTTTACAAAAACTATCCCGTCCCGTGTATCGTTTTACACAAGCAAGCCCAGGGTCAAGAGCACTGTCGCACTGTCACAATGTCTTGAATGGCATTCCAAAGGAGAAAAGATGATCGTCGCAGTGCTAGAACAGCCTTTATTCTTTCAGAGTAGTTAAATATTTTATGTATTTTTTTGCTTTCACTGGGAAAAAAAAAAATTCTGGAAGAAAATAATTTCTTCAAAGTGCAGATCAGTGGACGCTATCTGTAATCTCTTGTCGTAAGAACGCAATTCTTACGTACCTTCAACTCACCAGCATGGCATCTACATCTCATTTCTTCCAGAAAGCCGTAAGAACAGAGGGACTAATTGTCAGCTCATCTTAAAAACGCCTAAAAACAGGCCCCCAAAGGCTGTCAACCAGCGCACGCCATCCCCGCTCCTGTCACCAGCGGGCTCCCCGGGGCTGGTACCCACACCTACTACACCCAAGGGCCAC
>NW_008824471.1:686055-686538 GCF_000699105.1 Pygoscelis adeliae
CCGCCGCCCGCCTCGACGCCAGCTTCCTCCGCCGCAGCACGCTTTCTGCTCGAAAATCGCCATCGGGTTTTTGTTAGCTCGGTAACCCGTTCGTTTCCACGCCGGAAAGACAAAGTGGGCCCGGCGCCCCTCCTCGCCACCGGGAACAAAAAAAGGTTACTTTACGTTTTCCCCGGGAAGAGCCTCATGAAAGAAAAGATCACGCCTTCAGGAGAATATTTCTGGACGCAAAAAACCCGCCCCGTCGGGTGAAAATGCGCAGTAAGAGAAAAGGCGAGACCAACTGATTTTCTCCACCACCCTTCCCAGGAGACGTTATTTTAAGGGGACGGGGGCAAACGCCGCGCCTCAAATGAACGGCATCAGTGATTTTCACATCTGGAGAAACACGCCACCTCCAGCCCCGGGGCAGCTCGTCAAACGGGGGCAACCGAAAAAAACGTTAAACCTCTGGCAGCGTCCGCTCGAACCACGGAAATCGGC
>NW_008824471.1:688219-698537 GCF_000699105.1 Pygoscelis adeliae
GGCCGTCCCGTCCCGTCCCGCTCTCCGGGGCGGCCGGGCTGAGGTAGCGCGGCCCGCGCCGCTCTCGGCGCAGTTGGCGGCAAGACTGAAGTTGCTTCTGGTCCTCCCTAAACCCAATCGCTGGTGCAGTTAATGCTGTCACACGTAGTTGTCTGATCATAACTTGGCTTTGATAGGGCCGCTGCCTCTTTTAGTGGTGGGGTTTTTTTTTGTTCGTGTAAGAGTTGCAGCTGTCATTGAAACATCAAATTCTAGACAGGTGGTAAAGAAGAGGGTGCAAATTGATTCTTATGAGAGTGATTATTTTCCGTGTCATAAACTGTTTTCATACCTGCTTTCTTATCCAAGAAGCACTGTATATAGCCTGACAGAGAGCACCTTAATCTCTCAGCTATGACATCTGGGCTTTACCAGCCTTCAGACTGTCTCTGACTTGTCAAAGTAAGTGTCCAAATTCTGAAGAAAGCCAGTAGATAATCTGTGGATATGTCACCCCACTTGGTGCGAAGAGTTGTGTTCTGGACACGGTGCCCACACATCATGTGTTGTGACGCTAGTGAATTAAATGTATAGTTGCAATATAGGAAAAGTCGTTGAAAAAGATAAAACAATGGAAATATTTTTAAATAGCTACTTCATACTTGATTCTTAGCAAGTATTTTATATTTCCTTCTCAAAGTAGCATCAGTTCTTTGCACTGAAGATGGATTTTATTTGTTCCAGAAGATGGAACTTTGAAGAATCATCTCTATTTACTTCTCCTGTAGATTAAGTGGGCATGTAGATGCTGCTTGGCACTTGCGGGTAGAACAGTTAGGAGATGCTCTGATATTTATCATTTTGATATGCGTAGAGTTTCTTTTGTTATATGTAAAA
This sequence comes from Pygoscelis adeliae, assembly GCF_000699105.1. NCBI lineage: Eukaryota > Metazoa > Chordata > Aves > Sphenisciformes > Spheniscidae > Pygoscelis > Pygoscelis adeliae. Next base: position 689,096 of record NW_008824471.1, read on the forward strand.
ACAATGAATAAAAACCTATGAATTGCCATACATAGACACGGGTAATCTTAGTACTGTATCACGTTTCCTTTTTCTGTGGATGAGTATGGAAAACCACGGGATAATTTTCCTGTACTGGATTTGGACTTTCATGGAGGCAAAGGGTTTCTGCTATGACTTTTATTGACAAAGGAGGAGTGATAAATTAGGATTTTAAAACTGTGGTTGAACATGTATGATTTTGCTGCTTAATAAATCTTCTGATGGCAATATGTTTCTGCTTCAAAGACAGTATTGTCACTCACAGAGACATAGCTTCGTTTAGAAAGGCCGCACTTTAAGGGTTTTTATTCATTTCTGCTGCACTAGTATGGGCATAAATACAAGCTCAGCCAGTATGTTGAAAATATGGTGTATTTCACAAGACACTTGTTTTTAGAGTGCTTGTCATTATCTCTTACATAGAATACTTTTTCAGGCTTGTTTGCTTGCTTTTATGCAGATCTGGGAAGGGGCTACTGTGTTACTGAGACATTTTATACAGTCACGTTCTCCTGTGATAGCTCAGTGGTTCACCTGCTTTTTCATTGTAGGCAATGCAGGCCAGTCAACGCTGGCATTTTGGATTACTGGCAAGTCCAAAAGGTGGCATGCGGGCAGTGGAGAAGGCAGATTTATTCTGTTCATCCTCATCTAAGGAGATGTAGAGATGTGTTGGAGTCTTTAAATTCCAGAGTGCGCAGGCAGAATGCTTTGCTCAACATCCATCCTGCTGGGGTATCCAGCCACCGTGGGATACAGTGGTTATGTTGAGCTGCCTGGGCTCCCTGCAGAATGCGATGTTCTCGGCTTCCTTATGCAGTAACAGCAGATGAAGCCTTTGGTCTCCAAGTCAGCTATGATTTCCCACAATTTCAGGATGCTTAATACTTCTTTATGTAAATGTTCTTGTGTGTGTGTAGTTTGGTAAGCTTAGTAAGGACTTTATAGTTCATTCCTTGATTCAGACCAGGCTTGTCACGAAAATATGCTTTTGTAGCATTTTGCAACAGAGTTCCAGTCTTTCTGATTTTTGTCTTAGGCTCTTTGTGCATTATAAATGTTCCAGTGGAATTTCTCTTTCAACTGTTGGAGTTGAAAATCTGTTGGAGTGCTCGGGGACCGTCATATATATGATATCTTCATAGTTGTGATGAGCTTTTAGGATTTTGATATGTGAAGTTTTGAAGCATGCTTTTGTACCAAGTTATCTGGATGCTGTAAGTGACCTCTTCAACTCTCTCTTATCTTCAAAGGGCCTTTCTCAAGAATTTTGCATCTTGGGCTGTTTAACTCTGTATAAGACTAATATTAGAGCTCACCGTATGTTGTGGTTTAACCCGTCAGGCAGCTAAACACCACATAGCCGTTCGCTCATTCCCCCCACTCCCCAGTGGGATGGGGGAGAGAATCGGGAAAAGAAAGTAGGATTCATGGGTTGAGATAAAGATGGTTTAATAGGACAGGAAAGGAAGGGAAAATAATAATGATGAAAGAATATACAAAGCAAGTGATGCACAATGCGATTGCTCACCACCTGCCGACCGATGCCCAGCCAGTTCCCGAGCAGCGGTCGCTGCCCCCCCCCGGCTAGCTCCCCCCAGTTTATACACTGAGCATGACGTCACATGGTATGGAATGTCCCTGTGGCCAGTTTGGGTCAGCTGTCCTAGCTGTGCCCCCTCCCAGCTTCTCGCTGGCAGGGCATGAGCAGCTGACAAGCCCTTGAGTGGTGTAAGCACTACTTAGCAACAACTAAAACCAGTGTGTTATCAACATTATTCTCATGCTAAATCCAAACCACAGCTACTAGGAAGGAAATTAACTCTATCCCAGCTGAAACCAGGACAGTATATCAAATGACTGGGTGCATGTATTCTGTTCATACAACATATTTTCATTTTATCTATTTCTGACTGGATCCCCTTACACTGCATCCACTATATTTTTTAAATCATTTCAGAACATGACATTCTGGTGGCTGTTTCCCTTTCCATTCTGGGAAACACGGACTTTTTCTGTGCAATGCCAAGATAGGTTTGATTTCATGCATCCAGGGGTGCCTCTCAATGTGTAGATATCAGTAGGGTGTTATCACAAACATAACCCCAATGCAGGGTGATATAACATAAGTTCCATTATGTTTCTCAATGAACCTCTTTATTTCTCAGTGATGTACAGTTTTTAACTCCTTTGACCTGTACAGGATTTCTCACATCATTGCCACTACCGTTAGGAATTTACTGTAGGACAAACAGATCATCGTTAACTCCCGAAGTTGTCAAACCTAATTCTTTACCTATTTTTCTTACGTAGTTATACAGCTTGAGATTTTTCTCCGAATTCAGATCATTCCTGTCATCTGGATTCTGGAATTTCAGGTGGCATGCCTTGGGCATTATTTGATGTTTTTGAAATACAGTGTTCTTAAACTGCCCATAATGCTTGACATTATCTGGACCCAGGCTGATATGTGGCAACAGGTTATCACCACCAATGCTGGAGATCAGAATAATCATTTTGCAGCCTTATTCAGTTTGATGGAAGGGTGTATAAGTTCTCTAAGAGTAATTGATGACTTCAGAGGGATTTCCCTGTACAACAAGGGATGCTGCACTGAAGACTGGCGTACACAGGGAGCCCAGGTGTTCAGTAAACTGAGTCTAGTGGCCAGAGGACAGAAAGCCTGACCAAAAAACCTGACTAAAACATAACTGGTCTCAGGGTCCAACAGAGGTATTCTGATGAAATAACAAAGGTCCTATAACAGGGCTTTTCCCGAATAGTGTAGACCTTATGTAATGAAAGTCTTTAATGTTGTGTGTAATACAGAGTTAAGAGGGTGGTATTTGTACAGTTGGAGTTATTAGGTTACTGTGTAAACTTTCACACAATTGAGACCATTTCAAATGAACCTCAAAGTCCTCAGGAGATAATAACATTTCTAATAAAAAGTTATTTTCAAGGGAATAGAGGTATTTTGTAAAGGAGAATAAATGCTGTGCTATTGTATTCGCGTTAATAGCTAAAAATTGGCAGGCATAGTGTGAATGTCCAATGGGCCTTCTGCTACACTAGTGCAAAGAGCAGAGTGTGATCGCTTTCTGCTACTTTCCCCGTTTCTCCCAACAGCAGTAAATACATGGAGAAGACTGTTTAAAGCCCACTTCTTTGTTTCTAGCATTCACCTAGTTCCTTGGACAGAGAACTGTTAACTTATTTATTTTATGTTGAGTTTTCTGCCAATTTAGTAAACAGCACTTTTGGGCCAGTCAGTGTAAGAGGAATAGCAAAGGAGGGGGAGACCATCCTTTTTAGGTACAGTGCCTGATACAGGCATCTTGTAAATCTACCCTAAGAAAACGTGGAAATTATGTCCTGTATTCCACTGCATTACCGAGTGCAGCGTCCTATGTAATTTCAGAGAATGAAGATGTAAGCTGTAAGAGGAACAGATGAAAATATGAGACTTCTACAAATAAAGTTTCATTTTGTGGCTGCTTTATGTGACTCCAAAAATAAAGTAGGAGAGATGTGAAGTCAAAGCTGTCCTAGGAAAAATGAGTATGTGGCCCAGTTACCAGCTCTCCAAGTTAGCTGTGACAGTGAAGCAGCTAAGAATTAAATTGTAAATGGTGTAATCTGTAATTGTAAATTTTTGGCTTAGGCTTTTTATTTTTATTTGGCCATTGTTTCTAAGTGTTCTGCTGAACAGAGCACATAATGTTCGTTTAAGGGTGGCGAATCTGTCAGAAGGAACTGGGAAATGGCTGGAGTTTCTCACATGTGAGGGTCTGTAGACCTTAGGCATGTGCTTTAAGCTCTGGAGAAAGGGCTGGTTTAGGAACTCATGACAATGAATGCTGCAGCTCAAGAGAACAGTTTCCTCTTAAAGATGATAATTTGGTAAAAGCTGTGTTGAAAATCACCTATTTCTCATACTATGCAAAGCAACTATGAAGACCAAGAAACCAAATCAAATGGATCCATGATTCATTATTCTGAAACATCTGAGTGTTAAACACATCTTGGGACTTTTTGAGGCCTGGCTTAAAACAGCCTGGTATCACTCATTGTTATTATTGAATGTGTATGTGTAAAATCCTAGCAGCGTAGGTGGTAATTGATAAGATACTTTCAGTTTCAAAGCTGCCATGTACTATGTTAGTAACATGGTAGCATACTTGTGTTTCGCAGCCAATAAAGAATAGCTGCAGATCCGAATGGTAAGTAAAGTAAATTCCAAGACGGCGCAAAACACAATAAAAACTTACAAGCAAATTCTCAGTTTCAGTATTTTTAAGCAATTATTTGGCTGAAGTGCTAGACCAGAAGAGGTACATGATGTACTATTTTAGATTTCTAAGTGTCAATAGAAACAAAGTCAAAGTTGATATACTTTTGGACAGTAAAGTTTTCTTTAAATAGGCATCATCTTTCTGTTTTCACTAACTGGTCTAATTTTCTGTTTTGTCAGTTATTGTTTCATGTAAATTCTACAGTGGGTTTTTTTTTTTTTAAGACCTAAAGAATCACTGTAATTCCTTCTTCTCTAACTTTCTAGGGCTGTTTTCTGATTGGGAACCATGGGGTAGCAGAAAGTGACCTGTTTGTTGAATTTATAGCCAGTAACTTCTAGTCATCTTCCTGTAAACATTAGAATTGGACCATTAGCTTTAGATGACAGACTTATGGCAACTTTTTCATACAGTTGTAGTTTGCTTTCTTCAATTTATGTTGCTTAACACTTCTACCAGCTGGAGTTATTTTCCATATCCTTCAGGCAATTCTGTTTTGGATGCTTGGTTCCTTTTCTAAGCTCTCCATTAGCTCCCAGAGTATTTTCTATGGCATTTCTGAGTTCATGAATTAGGTAGCTTTGGTGCTTTCATTTAAGGGAGTGCTCTTTATGGACAGTCTTGGGCAATGTCTGAAAAATAACATCTTTTGTTTAGGCAATGCAAACACGGTTCAATGCTTTTTCTGTTTTTTCTGTTTCCACTTCAGTGACAAATTGTTCTGTCAATGTTTTTGTGGGGTTTTTGGGGTGTGGGGTTTGTGGGTTTGGGGTTTTTTTTCCCTCCCCAAAGCTGATTACTACTTTGGAAATACAACTACCTCTTCCATGTTGTGTTTTACTTCAGAGTGTCCTGACTCTAGCCTTTATCCTTTTTTTTTTTTTTTTTTTGACAAGTTGAATGGATCTGTAATGTGTCTCCAACATAAAAATGTTGTTCAGCAGTAGTGCTGACATTACCATATAAAAAACCTTCTACCAATTATATTTATACAAAGATACTTCTCCAGAAAAAGGATACCTATACTATATTTTCAGGGAGTAATACTTAGATTTTGTAGTTACAGTGAGTACAGAAAATAACCAGAGTTATCAATGCTTCTTTCAGGACAGAGGAGTATCTTTATTCAGCATGTAGAATATATGGCACGTGCCATATATTAATTAATGTTTCAGTCAGGGCCCTATTGGTTTTGTCTAAAGCATTACGCTTAACTGAACTTAGTCTAGTCCAAAGTTGCATTCACGTTTAGATGAATTGAGGGGTAGGAATATCTTTGTACCTAGAACGGTATGGTCTTGATCCTGGGTTAGGATCACTGGTTGCTTCTGTCTCTGAAATAATAAGCAGTAACGTATTTCTTTCTATTAGGTGTTTGGTCAGCTATGTCATTGCTAAGGCATTAGATAACTTATCTGCCTGTCCCTTGTGGCAATTACTGCCTGTGATTTATACGTGATAGTTGACAACTTGACAGCATTTTTGTGGAACAGTTGCATTTTTATTTTTTTTAATGTATTGGGTTTGATCCATCAGGTTTTGTTGCTAGCTTGCCATTTTTCATAATCATTTCAGATCCTTTAAACACTGAAAACCAAAGAGCTTTATAGTAAATAAAATTTATTTTTTGAAGTTTTAATCCAGATAAGTCCAATTTCATTTATATCCTCAGCTGTTCCTCTAGGAAATAACACATCGATGAAGTTTTATCATACAACAGAAATATACGTTCGGATTTTATTCGTGGAGTCTGGTTAAGATGTAGGAAAGAAAAATGCAGATTGAATTTTAGGTATGCAAATCACAGTACTGCATGCGAGCAGTTTTCTGCAGTATGTTTTTACTGAGGCCCTGTTTCTATAAAATGTACTATTACAGCAATAGCCTAACTGAAAAAGTTAGGTTGAATGTGTGAGCACTTAAAAATTAATGACTTCTAAATTCATTACAAAATTATCATGTTGTCTTTAAGCAAACGTTCTTAGTAGTTTGCATCCACAGAGGTTCTTTCTACTTCTTTCATATTTAAAAAGAATAGTTTTACATTGGTAGAAACAACAAATGTAATCTTTCCACTCGGTAATGCATCTTCTTTTATCCTAATGCCCAAAATTATGTCCCTTATTTAGGAAAACAATGTTACAATGTACTTATTCCCTTTTACACGTCCAGTTCAACTCTTACTGAAGTAAATGTTAGCTCTTCGGTGTCTAGTGAATGTGAGGACAGACCATTGGAAGCTCCTAACTCCCAGTTTCCCAGTGGTGAGTTTTTGCTTATGGCAGCAGCTTTTGCAATTTGGAAATCAGCAAGCTTTTAAGAAACTTTGGCAAGTATGTGATGAAGCTTTCAAAAAATGTGGTGACGTTATTCCAAAGGCAGGAAAGTGTAGTCAAGAAAAGTAGACATCAGTGTGCCATTGATAATGATTTTAATGTGCTTCATTACTACTGCCCGGTATATTTCTGGAAGAAGAGGACATAGCATAAGATCTCTCTTATCTTTGAGGATAAAGTCGTAGCTTGGAGTTCAGAAGCTGTAATACTACGAAGAGAAGGAAGTTCTGGGAAAAACTGTATATGGGCCTGTTTGATTTTGGTTTGTTGTTCTTCACTGGCTATGGAGCAAATATTGATACTCTGGAGTTCTCTGACAGAGGTCTACAGAGAATGTGGAAATGAAGGAATTTTATTGCTTTCAGATGACACACCACATAATAACTGAACTGACATTGAACGCTTCTTGGCAACAACTTGTTGCAAATAGTTTGCTAAATATTTAAGCCACTGCATCAGTGAGATACTTCTACCATTTCTCAGTTGGCTCTCCCACCCTCATAGCATCCTGGAACGCTCAAGAATGAATGAATAGCTTAAATATGCCAATAGAGGAATATTAGACCTAAACCCCTCTTTTTTGAGTTATTGCCTTGTGAATTGTATTTGGGTTTACTATAATAAATTCTGACTACTTAAAATGTGCTTTTTATGTCTTCTTTTACATTAACATCGTTAAGGGATGGAGCACCCGAAAATCAAAAGTCATAAGATGACTGGGCTATAAAAATAAGTGCTGAGAGAAGATTAATAGGTCAGAAACAGGTCAGGTTTTTATTAAAAACTAGCAGTGCTAAAAAGTGAGTGATGGCTGGCATACTGGACTGAGAACCATGTTCTTAAATATCATGCTTTTTTTGGGGGTATTTATATTTTATAAGCTATTGGTAAGTTACAACCAAACAGAGAAAAAGACTGAAAAGGACTGTGAAAACCATTACAGTGGGGAAAAAAATCGATTTCCCAACTTCAGTCAAGATGATGTGAACTTGAAAAAGATAGACAAAGTAAAGGCAGAAATACATATCTAGCTTTTGTTCTCTGACTTGAACTGCTATTCACCTTTTCCATTTGGAAGAAAGGAGCTATTAACATTTGTAACCAGCAGCTTATATTATACTCTGAGGCATGTCTTCTGAATTCTACATAGCAAATGCTTAACTGATTTTTTTTTTTTCCAAACTTTTTTTGCCTATGAGAAAAAATATTTTCTGTTAGTTATTTATGCACCATATCAATCTACAGATAAACATGTAAAAATCAATGAAGGACGTGTGCTGGAAAGCTTGCCATTTTTGTAGTTGTAGCAGTTGCTCCAATAAAAGATGTTACCTTATCAGCTTTGTCTCACAAGAGTGGAATTCCTGTTCTGTGGGCTTTTATACCTGAACGTTTCATATGCAGTAGTCCTAGGGGAGAATAACCCTCTGAAGAATTCAGGGCTAAATGAAGAAAATAGCTATGATTTGATGTTTCTGAAAGTAAAGTAAGGTTTTGAGAGTGGGGGGTTTTGTTTTGTTTTAAATTATTAATAACTGTTAACTATTAATGAAACTTTTCTGATTCAGGGTAGGTTTGACTGGTAGTCACAAATGACTGTGGCATTCCTTTGGAGAAACATAAAAGAAACGTCTTCATATAGTCTTGATAAAGTGGCTGTGAATGGTGATGGAGGACTGCCTCACTGAGCACGTACGCTCTGTAACTGTCGTATGGGTCACTTTCTTGGTTCACTTGGTGTTATAGTAGAACCTAGAGATCCTGCTTTGAACATTGCATAAAGCCATACTACTCAGGTTACTAGTCTGTCTTCTCTAGTTAGTATATACATTGCTTAAAGGGAAGAGAAATGAAATACTCATCTCCCTTTGTACATAGGTAGTTGAAAGAAAGAAGTAATAAGTGGGTTGCCTGAAGTCCTACGGTGTGAACTGGAAGTATCATTATCTAAAACCAAGCCCACATTTTCTGATTCCCAATCCAGTTGTCATCTCTCAGCTGCAAATCTCTCAAGTTTCTTCTCTGGCATATTGGAAATGTTCAGCTATGTTCAGAGTGATGTGGCGTTCATGATTGAAAAGCTTTTGATTTTTATGAAGTCAGCTGAATCAAAAAATAATAAAAAAAGGAATATAAGAAAAACATATTGAAAATGAGAAAAGACTCCAGTAAGTCAGTTAGTTCTTGAAAGGGTTCATAAAAATATTTGTATTTGTCTGGAAAGAGTTGTTTGTTTTGGTTTTTTTTTTTCCCAGAATAATCATAGAATCATAGAATAGTTTGGGTTGGAAGGGACCTCTAAAGGTCATCTAGTCCAATCCCCCTGCCGAGGGCAGGGACATCTTCAACTAGAGCAGGTTGCTCAGAGCCCCGGCCAACCTGACCTTGAATGTTTCCAGGGATGGGGCATCCACCACCTCTCTGGGCAACCTGTGCCAGTGTTTCACCACCCTCAGCGTAAAAAATTTCTTCCTTCTATCTAGTCTAAATCTACCCCCCTTTAGTTTAGAGCCATTCCCCCTTGTCCTGTGGCAACAGGCCCTGCTAAAAGTTTGCTGCTATCTTTTTTGTAAGCCCCCTTTAAGTACTGAGAGGCTGCAATACGGTTGCCCCAGAGCCTTCTCTTCTCCAGGCTGAACAACCCCCACTCTCTCAGCCGTTCTTCATAGGAGAGGTGTTCCATCCTCCTGATCATTTTCGTGGCCCTCGTCTGGACCCGCTCCAACAGGTCCGTGTCTTTCTTATGCTGAGGGCTCCAGAGCTGGACGCAGTACTCCAGGTGGGGTCTCA
>NW_008824471.1:702698-705176 GCF_000699105.1 Pygoscelis adeliae
ACTGGACAGTCCACCCATCAAATCCATAGCTCTCCAGTTTAGAGAGAAGGATGTTGTCGGGGACCGTGTCAAAGGCCTTACAGAGGTCCAGACAGATGACATCTGTAGCCCTTCCCGTGTCCACTGGTGTAGTCACTCCATTGCAGAAGGCCACTAGGTTAGTCAGGCAGGACTTGCCCTTGGTGAAGCCATGCTGGCTGTCTCGAATCACCTCCCTGTCCTCCATGTGCCTTAGCGTAGCTTCCAGGAGGATCTGTTCCATGATCTTCCCAGGCCCAGAGGTGAGACTGACTGGCCTGTAGTTCCCCGGCTCTTCCTTTTTTCCCTTTTTAAAAATGGAGGTTACATTTCCCCTTTTCCAGTCAGTGGGAACTTCTCAGGACTGCCACAACTTCTCAAATACGATGGATAGTTGCTTAGCAACTTCATCTGCCAGTTCCTTTAGGACCTGTGGATGGATCCCATTGGGTCCCATGGACTTGTGCACCTTCAGGTGCCTTAGATGGTCTCGAACCTGATCTTCTCCCACAGTGGGTGGCTCCTCATTCTCCCAGCCCATGCCTTTGCCTTCTGCGGCTTGGGCGGTGAGGCTTGAGCACTTGCCGGTGAAGATTGAGGCAAAAAAAAAGTCATTGAGTACCTCCGCCTTCTCTGTATCCCGGTTAACCAGGTCTCCCGTTTCGTTCCGGAGAGGGCCCACATTTTCCCTCATTTTCCTTTTATTCCCGATGTACCTATAGAAGCTTTTCTTGTTGCCCTTGATGTCCCTGGCCAGATTTAATTCTATCAGGGCTTTATCTTTCCTAACCTGATGATGAGTGTTGTTATTTAGTTTTCACGCTTGTTCAGACGTCATCAGTCTTTATTTAATCACTGTTTTATTTTGGCTTGGTTTGCTGAGTTTTTACTTCATTTACTCAGGTTTTTTTTTTTAGTTGTGCTAGACATTGCTTTGTCATGTGTGGTGATATCATTAGAATTAAAAAATATTATTCTTGGTGCCCAATCCTGCACATTGTATGAAAATAACATGAGCTTTAGGTTCATTGAAAAGTATCGAAGCTGTGTATGGTAGGAAATATTTCGGAGTCAGGTATATTATTACTTGTGCTGCTGCAGAGTCCTAATGTCCTAACAGGCTAAGATGCTATTTATAGGTTCTTTGAAAATGTAGTAAATATTTCTTCTGCAAATTGTGACATACAGTAGTTGTTTTGGCTGTTTGCATTAGGTAATTGCTGCCAGTGGCTGAGTTTAGATCAAGCAGTCAAGCTAGACAGATGCTGAATGCTTTTAAAAGTTCTCCCATTTTTTTGCAAATTCAAGATATCAGTCAGTAAATACTTTCTTATATGTTTTTATTGTGGCTAATGACGTGATTTATTGTTTTTCAGAGCGTGCTAGTGAAAGCATCCATCAACTGAAATATGCCTTGGAGGAAAGACGGTTTGCAAAGGGTGAGGGTGAAGTTGGATTTGATCAGTCCTCTGTGGACAAGGGCAGTGATGATATGGACAGAGGTGATGATGACAGTGGGAATACAGCCTGGCAGGAACTGCAGCACAGTCACGCAGGTAAGATTACTCTGAAAGGAAATAGTTTAAAAATTGTTAGAAATTATACTAATTTCAATGAAAAAAGTAAATATTTTTGGTTATAATGTTTTTTCATCTCTTCCTAGTTAATCAACTTAAAATTTTGTTGCGACATCAAGAAAGAATAGAAAGTGAAGTCTCTCCATCAAGGAGGAAGATGTCGTTCTGTGTATGTTTCTTCTTGTTTCTTTTGTGTTGTTTTAATGAACAGCATGCATGATGAGATCAATTTTCTAGTATCCAGGACGAAAAAGAAGCACCGAATCATTTTTATATTCTGAAATATTAGAGATTCCTGAGGCTATGGCCAGAACTTGGTATGCTTATGACCATAGCAGAAGAAAAATAAATCTATAATACAGGATTTAGACTATTATCCTCTTTTGTTGTCCAGGCAGTGTGGGTCACAGTCCACATTGCTTTCATCTTTTTCGTCTTTTTCTTTCCACCAAAAGTTCATCCTTTTTGTTTTGGAAACAGTTGGGATCGACTACATGGACACATTTCTGTAAAAGCAGCCTCTGTTTTCCTTTGACTGTACTTCAAGGATTCTCAAAGGCCTTCTTATGCTGTAACTATGCTTTTTCTTTAGAGGATTAGAGATGTTCATGTAACAACAGGTTTTGTAGCTCTCTGCCAAAATGCAGTAGTCTCTGTCAAAGTTAGTTTACACCCTTACATGGGCTTCTCAGATTTAGCCTTCTTGCAGCAGAACTGCACCAAAGTACATGCAATGGACAGTTCAGTTACAGAGCAACTGCTAGGTACTAGTATCCCTATAGGAAAATAATTCAAAGTCATTGTTCCAGTTTTATCTTTTGATGGCCTCCACTGACTACTTTTGGTTTATACTAGGCAAGACAAGCAGCTTTTTGCTGTTAAA
>NW_008824471.1:705217-727673 GCF_000699105.1 Pygoscelis adeliae
CCTGCTGTGTCTTTGAGCCTGTGTAATGAGCCTAGCTCTACTGTTCTGACACTGAGAAATTTTATTTAAAGTTCAACTTTTCTGAGTGTCTAAAATCCACAAGTTTAGTCTGATTGTTCTGCCAGGTACTTTTGCCTCATAATGGTGCAGGACAGAATTAGTGTTTTGTAGCTCAAGGGAACGGTGCATCATTGGTTGATCTTGACATGAATCACTATCAGTTTGTATTTAGCCTTTGGAGGGGAGGGAAAGCATCTTTTAATCTATCTTCGTCAGTTTTCTACTTATATTGGGAAATTTTAGTAGAGTGGAAAAATTCAGAAAATGGGATACTTTTTCATGATAGTGCTTTTAGGGAGTGGATTAAAGGATGGAGGAGTAAACAGAGAAAAGATGGGAATTTACTGTATTGATAGGGCATTGTCCCATTTCTTTCACTTGAAGTTTCCAACGAGAGGGATTCTGTGAAGTGGTGGCCTTATTCTCCTTTTCAGCTGTCCTCCATCTGCTTGCTAACCAGGATATGAAAGTGTTCTGAAGACAGACCAAGTGTAAAGCTCAAAAAATGTGGAAATACAAAAGTGCACACACACCAAAAACCCCAAGCCCTTATAAAATACGAGCTTGTCTGGTGGTTTGCTGGACACTGCAGAAATGCTTCTTGTGTAAGAAGAATCAGATTCCCCAAAGGTCAAGGAAAGCAAACTTAGGCTATGAGTAATCTTAACCTTTTGCTTTGAATTATGCTGAAATACATGATGACTACCGAACAGTAGATGACTGCATGTGTCTATAGCTAAATATAATATTTCATAGAAAATATACAGTTTAGTGAACTTTACATTTCATATGTATAAATAACATTGTCTTAACAAAATTCCCCTCTCTTGCCCATTGATAAAAGTTGCAATAGACATCAAATGAGTACATCTTTTCTTTGATTACATCCAGTTGGTTGGGCAGAGATTTTCCTTTTGCTCTCTACCTCATCACCTGAGGTCAAGGCCCAGCAAGATTGCTTCATACAATAACTGCAGTTCTACAAGCCGGGTCTTGGCTAACCTAACTGCACCCAGCCTGGGTTCCTGACGCTGTTGTAACAGCTGGAGTTCCTGTGACTGATTCCCATTGTTTCTTGCTGGTTTACAGGGCAGCAGATTTAAGACTGCCGGCAGGAGAGTGTCTAATTCTGGGGTTTAGAGGTTTGAAATTTGAGGCGTCCTGGAAAAGTACAAGGTGGGCCAAATTATTTGGGATGTTGGCAAAACTATTTATCACCATGTAGAATGCTGGCCTCTAAAGCTGCCAAGCATTTCTATTTTATAAACTCTTGTGTTTATATGGTAAACTTCTCAATATTAAGAATGCAAAAGTGAGCAACATTTCTGAGACTCAGACATAAACGTTTGGTAATTCATACTGATCAGATGTGTCCTTCAGTTCTGATTTTAATATTTGGCCTACTTTAAATATATGCCTCCCCGACCTCTGTTCTTTAACCCTATAACACATATTATATTATCAAAATATTAATGAAAATTTCCCAAATTAATTTATAATTAATTGATAACAATTTTGTAGTAAAAAAGGTAAAAAGAAATAAATGAGAAATGATCCACCAGGCATTCGCCACATGAAAGGGCAGGTAGAGGCTTCTAAATAATGAAATATCCCAGTGACACTGCTGTGAGTTAATAAGTTGTGTTAAGAAGTCCTGTTCTTTTTCTTCTGGGAAAATATACTATGTATTATTTTCCTTTTAGTGAAACCATTCTTTAGCACTCTTGTGTACATCACACCGATGTTTTGCAGGTTAAACATTAGCACTGTTTTTTCAATGAAAAATAATTTGAATAGAAATGGAGTTTTTCACATTTTTGAACACTGCTGTGGTGTAATCTTTTCAGAGAGGCAGCTGGAGGTCTCAGGTGCAAGGTGTCTATTACGCTTTCAGAAAAGAGGGAGGGATGAATAGGAGCCAGAGGAACAGAATGATGAGTTACAAATATTATCGGCACTATATTATATATACTTTAACAAGTGTGATTCATTTTTTAAAACTTTATAAAGTAGTTGAGATTAGCAGACTTTAAAGCAAGGTGAATTCTGAGTCAATAGAACATGGAAATTACATGCATTGAGCCAGGTGGAATACATTGCAAATTCGGAGTCCCTTCTCTAAATGTTTTTCCAGATGGTTCTGGAAAACCCTCCCATTTGTCTCCGCAATTGTAGTTCCAGATTTCTGAAGAGTCCCCCCTTTAATAGGGCCAATACTTATATGGGGTATAATTTGACAGGAAGGCTTTTGTCGCTGGAAACCTTTCCCTCACCCTGGTTAGTGAATTTTATCTTTATCTTTAAAGGTTGGACAGGGAATCTTAATACCTTGTTGAGGAAAAAAAACATCAATTGTTGGCAGAACCTGTAGATAAGATAACTGGTAGATGTAATAGCTAGCCATTAGTAGCTTGGTTTGGGTTTTGGGGTTTTTTTGAACGGTGAATGCTCCAAAAATAATACTTAAAAACAAAGATGTAGGTTTCTGAGTCTTTTAGGAGATTCAGGAGATTTAGGAGTCCAACTGTTCAGTTAGTTCCTGAAAATGAGTTCTATGATCTTTAAGACTTTAAGTATATTTGAGAAGCATATCGTGGAATACTTTTGCACAAAAAGGTGTGTTTCTGACCCGAGATCACAGATGTTAGAATTGTATCAGTTTCAAAACTAGCTAGGGATTGGCCTAAAGATGCTTGTTTTCATCCAGAATAGTGAACTAATGCCAGAAATGTACCTGTTGTTCCTCTGAGAGGACCCTGTTAACAATTCTGTGTAAATTTTTTATCCTTACCAGAAAAGAATACAAAGAAGGGAGATTTACCCTTTTACAAATGTGAGTAAAATTGTTCAGTAAATTGGCGAAAACACAGACATCTTTTGTATAAGAGGATATATGTTCTACTCAGAGACATGTCCCAGTTTGACTGTCTTAATTTTAATTATTAAAAAAAAAAACACAACCAAAACATTGTGGCTTGCATTGATATACTTTCTTTTAGCTTCAGGAATTAAAATAGTTCATATATGTCAACTAGCATTAGACTGTACTTAGTTCTTTCAGTGGATGAAATTTGCAATAGTGGAATATCAAACTAAGGTAGTAAAACACCATTGAAATCCATAGGGGATGAGTGAGGATCTGATAGTAGCTGATTTATTTAAATTTGGAAGTAGAGACTCCATTAAATATTTTTGTGATTATTCAAAGGCAGTTTCACTGCAGACTAACGTATTTATGCTTAATACTGTTACTCCATTAAAATTATTTTAAAGTACGTTATACTTCATTAGAACTAAATAAATTATTAAGTATTAAAAAAAAAATTGTTATATCCACTCTAAATAAGTCCTTTTTATTAGACTGACAAAGACTGCTTGTTGCTAATAGGATCAAAGAGAGGCTGTAGTTTTCAGGAAATGATTTAATTTATGATTTTAAGGACGTTTTAGTAATATTCACTTACATTCTTTATCTGTACTGTATTCTTAGGAGTAAATGCTGTAAAGGTATAGCGATTGTGTTTTTCACATTTTGTAAAAAGTATAATCCCTGTTTAACTCTTGCTGAGCAAGGCAGAGATGTAATTGTTTATCTTGAATGGGCAAGGATTCCCTTCATTACCTTCTTTAACTAATTATTTGTGAGGCTATCAAAAATTTTACCTATTTATACGGTCTTCAGAAAGGTTTTTTTAGAACTGCCTTTTAAAATACCAATAATCAAGTTCTTTGATAAATGTAATATCTATTGCACATTTTCCTGTGTTTCTATGGAGGTATTAAAATTGCAGACATAGTTGTGTTTCTGTAGCAATTGTTAATGAACATGTAGAGGGGTTGCCTTTTGATGCACATCCACAACTCATTAAAATTCAAGGGATTTTTATATTCATTTCACAGAGAAGAAAATACCCCCTTACATTTGTCTAAAATGGGTGATACACTTAAATAGTGGTATGAATTTCATATACAAATCCGTTTGTGGATATGACTTAATCCTGCTCTATAGATGTGCTTAATCAAGCAGCTGTGTATTTTGACAGAAGTGACATACTTACTTTTTGTATTGCAGAATTTAAGTTCTTACTGTTTCTCCCTTCCTCATGATATAGTACTTGGTGACTTTTTATTAAGTGTACATACTATTCTGTGTGCAAGCAACATCTTATTGCAATAAATGGAAAACCGGAAAATAACACATGCTATTCTTTACTTCCTTCAGAAACCCCCAGAAGCTGCAACTGGAGACTTACCAGCCCTTTCTGATCTCGTTCCTATAATCAATGATCAGTCACAGTACATTAACCATTTAGAAGCGGAAGTGAAGTTTTGTAAGGTATTAGACAACATATTTCACCTACTAAAACCCTGCTCCCCTAAATATGAAGAATTGCTTTAAAAACTGCTTACACTTAGCCTTGAGATTGATTGTTGTAATGACCAAAACTGAGCCAAATGCAGTTCAGTAGATACTGAGCCTTACCATGCATCTTGGTGCCTGTGTAGTGTTTAAGGGTCTTCAAAGACGTTTTTACATCCTATCACAAATAAGCAATTTTTTTAAAGAAGTTATATAGAAATTCAAGCTACAAAAATATGAAATCTGTCTTTTGAGTATTCTTATTCTCTCTAAAAGGGTTAAAATAGTTGAGAATGTTAATCTAGACTTTCGGTCTCAAGATGTATTTAATTGTTGATAGACTTCTCAAGGAGCCTTTTACATGCAGTTCCTATATCCTATAGGAGGAATTGTCTGGGATGAAAGATCAAGTACAAGTAGTTGTACTTGAAAATGAGGAACTCCATCAGAAACTGAAATTCTTAACTGTGGAATATATGTTGAGAGAGCAAACTCTTCTAGATGCTTCGGTAAGTTTTTGTTTTTCTGTTGTTGTTTTAATCAGTGTTCAGGGACCTGATTCTTTTTAAGGAAGGCTATATAAATGGCTATCCGCAAACTAAATTTTAGTCAAAATTTAATGAGAGTTTGTAAACATGAATTTTTGTGGATAACATCATTATCGTAGGTTGCCAACCTAATTAACTTGTTTATTGGCTCTTATATTCTTCTGTAATGAAAATTATAAGATTCAATACTTACATAATTAACATTTGTTTAAAAAAAACAGCCTATATAATTATAACTGAAGCATTAATATTTTTATTTTAGGCAAATACTCAGAACTCTTGGCCTGTAAGTGGTAATGACTGTAGCATGCGTCAGCCTGTCACCTCATCACCAGCACATAACAAAGATCAGGCTTTTGTTACAGCAGCTGCTGGAGAAATAGCAAAATGGCCTGTAGAACTGGTTGGTATTAACTTTCTTTGCAGAGTCATACCTTTTGCAAAACCTTTTGGTGCTTTGTTGTTGCTGCAGTTCTGATGATTAATTTTGTAACAGACGTACAGGAGGAGTTTTGGTTGACTTAACCTTAATCTGAGGTCAAATTTTATTCTCTTAAACCTCATCTTCTCATACCCTAATTAATATTATTATGCAGTTAGACACAGATGGCAGGTTGTATCTGTGGATGTTGACTTCCCAGAGAGAAGTCCTGTCTTGACAATGTCCTGTCAGTGATGGCTCCTCTGTACTTTGGAGATTCTTAGCAGTAACAATGCACAAGCAGGTGGGAACTAGCTGGTGTAATTTAGGTAGCCCTCCAGGCAAGCTCCTTTGCAACGAGTCTTTCTGCCTATGGAGCAGCGCAGGCTCAGTAAGGTAGAAATGGCACTTTGTGCAGTGTATTTTCCCTAAGCTGAATTACACATTTTGTGCTTTTAGAGATACAGAGGAGCCGTAGTGATTCAAAGATGATATTGTCTCTATCCTGTATTTTTAGTTTGGGAAGATATTCTTAATTTTTTTTTTGCTTTAAATTAATGGGGTAGCATTGCCATCTTTTGGGGGAAAACTTGGTTAACTGAAAGTTTTCATGTATTTTATCCATGTGCATATGTGTGCTGTGGAATTTAAAGGGTACTTTACTTCTTCAAGATAATTATGTGTATTTATTAATTTTTCCCAGTAAAATAAACTTTTGTTATTTTTGTGCCTCATCTAGAGCTGAAAACCTCTTCAGTGATCCCTAACTCCTGCAGTTGTTTGAAAGCTAGTTTTTACAGTAATTACACTTTTTCTTCATCTGTCATATTTAAAGCAGGAGAACCATATTGATTGTGACTTCTTTCTAAGCATCATAGTGAGCTAAATTTCTGATGTTTTATCTGGTTCGTTATCACCATTGTATTTAACATTGGTGTGGTTGATTTATATATCTAGTTTTTCACCAGTTAATAAGAGTAACTCACTATATTATAAATAAATAGCCTGTCTACTTAAAGTTCTTCAGAACTCCTCTTTTATTTCTGCTGACTTGTGGGAGAGTAAGAGCAAACTTGAGACAAGATCATCAATTTGTGTAAATCATTGTTGATGGCTGCAATTGAAGCTGGAGCAATTTAGCATATGAGGATCTGGCAAGATGTATAGAAATAAGAAAATGGGAGGGTTGTTCATTTTGTAGACTTTCACAAGTGTGAAAGATTTGGATTTCTCCGACACTAGCGTTTCACCAAGTTTATATCTTCAGGGGAAAAGAATGAGTGTGGCTAATGTCTAGATTTATTTGTAAAGACAATATTATGAAGAAAGCAAAAGACACTTCTTTTCTCCCACCTTTTCCAAAGGAGAAACTAAAACTTCTTTATCAAGAAAAAGTCAACGTCCTTGAGGCTCAAATACAGTCTCTAAGGTAAAATGATTTTTTTTTTCTTTATTGTTAATAAATTATCACTTCATAACAATATGAACCACTCGTAATTTGAATTTAAGTTAGAGAATGTCTGAATGTCGTGTTTTCTGATAGTGTCCCTGAAAGCTGGTTTTACATGAAGTTTTTTCAAATATAAATGTGACAAAATTGAATGTACTGCTATTATATAGCAACATTAGCAATTGAATTATTCAACTGAATTATTGTATTCATAGACATTACAACTTGATATAAAATGTCTTTATCCATTTTACTCTTTTTGTTTATAGGAACATCATGTCTGTTAAGGTAGACCAATCAAAGAAAAAAAGAGAAGTTAAAATTTTAACTTGTGTGAGCTCTTCCATAATTAGCTTTCTTCTACTAATATTTCATATCTCAAGTTTTAGAAATCTTAAGCATCGAACTAGTTTAGGCCACATAATGATTTTGGAGCAGGAAAACATAGCTTTGAAGCATGCAGGCAGTGTTTCCAGTCATGTAACCTGCATATCTTTAAACACAAAAATATTTGAAAATAAATCCTCATGTATTTTGCAAAATATTAAAGGTTTGAATAGATAGCAAACTATGGAAAAACAGGTAGAGGCAACCACTTTAGGATTTGGTGTTCTGGACTAAACTTCCCCCTGTACACCTGCATTCATGATACTGCTGCTGAGTCTGTTTAATTATGTTTTTCCCTAAATAAATTGTGGTTTCATATATCTGAAAATTCTAGACTTCTGTGTGTGTGTAAAAAGAGTTACTGGTAGGGAGACAAGTTTAAATATGCCCTCTGTAGTGGTGAAATCTTAAACTCGCAAAGCCAGTTGTGCTAGTGAAAGTAAAGGAGGATCTTAAATTTCAGCTATGTAATCCAGTTTCCCCCCCACCTTGTCTTGAAGTGTTATATATATTCAGAAATAAATATTGGAGGCTAAAATAGTCTGAAAATTTCCACAAGTACATTATTCAGCCTCTGGATTTCTCCTAAGGGGCATGATCTTTCAAACTGTAAGTTCTGCAAAGCACTTGAGCATTTGCTAAATATTAATTAAAGTGAGAAATTATATCGCTTTCAGTGGGACTATCCTTGTTTTTAACTTTAAGCATGAATTTATGTAGGACTTGCTGATTTCTGTCCAAGACTTCCCAACAATAGGTCTGTTGTACCGTGACTGTCTAAGGATATATGCAGAGCAAATTCTGTTCAGGTTATAGTGGATTATATTTAATAGACCAACTACTAAAATTGGAAAAAGTGCACAGAAGATTTCCCAGATGGAAACAAGCATGCATGCAGTGTGTATATCATGTGCACAGTAAATCCAATGCAACCAGAATGTGTCAGACTTACTATGTGTGTGCTGCCCAGATGGCCTGCATAACAAACCAAAAGCTTTGGATTCATTGCACAATTTGTCAAATTGATCTATATGTGCACAGTGTGCGTTTGTCTGGAACTTCCTGATGTCAGCATTCCTACCACTTGCGCTCTCCCTGGCCTGACAGATGCTTGGAAATTCTGAAGAAAATTCTTCAGAGCACCTGGTAAAAATTTTGGAGACAAGTAAAAAACTTACCCTGTTTTTCTGGAGATGTGGTTGACCTCAAGTTTGTGTGTATTGCTTGATCAGAGCGAATGTGCTGAATACATCTGGACTTTGTCTAGGGAGCATAGGGGACTTTTACTTTATATTGTAACTTTACAGTTAATTTGAGAGTAGAGGAGAAATGTGAAATTAGTCATGTTATTAAGAACAACAGAAAAAATGTTAGGGTGTTGAAATATTTATACAGCTGATAGTGTTTCTTGCTAATGAATCCTTTACTCAGTTCAGACAATATGTAAGCCTACAAGTTTTGTCTAATAATTTTCTGTGTAACTTCACTATTTTCTGATACTACAGAGGGAAGGAACAAATTAATATAATTTTGTTTTGTCTATTAATAATTTTGACTGGGCGGTTCAACTATTATTTCTCTGCTAAAGTCTTCCTTAGCCTACTGAAATGTGTAAAATAATGTTCATTACAGGGATTCTTACAGTTCTTTTTATGTTGCATCTGTAATTATATATTCATATTAATAGAGCTTGTAGAAATGTTTGATTGCTCAAATAATATTTTTTTATTTCTTCTTTCTAGAAAAGACCTTTCAGAATCTCAGAAGACATGCAAAGACTTGGAAGGAAGGCTAAAACACCAGAAGTCACTTGTTTCAGCCACAAATTCTAGCCGGGTTGGTGGTCTGTGTCTGAAATGCGCACAACACGAGGCGGTTCTTGCACAGACTCATTCTAATGTTCACATGCAGACCATTGAGAGGGTAACAAAGTAGGTTTGGGACTATTTACTTTCTCATTGAAAGTACGGTTGCTTACACTAAACCATTTAAGTCTCAATGTGTTGGGTTGCATTCATAGAGAGGTATGCACTTAACGAACAACGGACTCCCGAATTGAAGTTATAATGCTAAAATCAATGGCAGAATATGAGTGTTGGTCCCAGCCACTTTGAAATCCATGGTAGTTTTGCTACTTATTTCAACTGGGAAAGAATGTTAGTCATTACCTTCTAATTGTGATACCTTGGGCTGTCCAGGTAGTCAGACTGTTGTTGATAGTCTGTTTCCTGCACTTTTTGTACAAACAAACCCTTCACTTTGTCAGAACAAATATTATGGAAGTCCATATATTTTGATTGATTGCAAAAGTTCCTGCTCTTCCTGTAGTCAGAAGTTTTTCTGGCTCCACTTTATCCTCCTTACATTTGGGGAACTTTTAGGGTACATCAGCAGTGTAATCTTCCCCCCCCTTGAATTTGCTTAGTAGGTCAGGTGTTTGGGATAGGATGCATTGCTCTTCCCTAACTACAATAAGTCAGGGAAAAAAGTTTCTTTGGATAAAAATAAATTAAACTATTTGCTGCTGCCTTTCTTTAATTGTAGCTTTTATTTAAATGATTTAAAAAAACAGCTATACAGGCTGAATATAATAGGTATAATTCAGAAATCCCAACAGCATTAAAATGTTTTTTTTCTTAAGAGATTCTGCTAGTCTGTCATCTTCAAAAATCTCTCCCTTTCTACTTGCTAGTAATAATGATAGGATACTGCAGCTTTCTCAGAGTTTGTTAAACAGATATCTATTTATTGTCAGATATCTGAAGCTTCTTAGGATTTCTGAAGTTTTAGAATGAGGCTGCTGGAGATGAGGTAGTGGGTCAATTAGAAGCAAGAAGACATAGTACGTATAGTCTGTCCAATGGATATTATCTCTACGCATTAGATGGCTGTTGCCAGGATTTATGTATTTTTTCTATTGTCAAGTCCACGAAGTTTCTGGGAAAGCTCTTTGTTGCTGAAAAGTTATGTTTGAAAAATCTACTTTCATAATAAAAGTAATTATTTGTCACAGACACTGGAAAATATGAACAAACTATAAATTAGTACATTCTTGTCATCTTTATTATAGTGCAGTTTGAAATAAAAGATTTGAGCTGACCTATTTGTCGCTCTTAAACCATTATTTCAGTTTGAGATTTAACAAAATCTGAAAGCTACATCTTCTTGTGATGCAACTTATTAAAAACAGATATTTCAGTAGGGATTTCCAAAGGGACTTTGTCCAAATCTTGTTGAAATGAAGTTTCAAAATATGACTGTTGGCTCTCTGGCAAATACAACTGTGCTACCATTCCACACAACATGAAGAAAAAAACCCAAAAAACACAACAGTTTTCAGCCATAATCTCTAGTTGCACCTAAAACACAGACAATTATACTCTTAATTTAAAAGCTTTCAGCATACCAAAATAATGAAAAGGTGAAGTATTACAGTTTTACTGACTGTGCTTCACCGTTTGGTATAGATCTCAGTTTCTTAGTTAACAAAAGTTCAGAGGGGATGTAGAATCCAGAAGTCTTATTGTTTAGTTTAGTTCCAGTTTGCAGCAAAGGGCTATTGATTTTCATTTTATATACTGAGTGATCTGAATTACTTGTTGAACCTAACCCTTTTTTTTTTTTTTCATATTTTTTAATTTCATATTGCTTCGATCTGTTTTTTCAGAAACTTGCCTCTGTTTTTTTTGGGTGTTGGTTTTGTTTTTTTTTTTAGCATGGATCCCCATTTTGTAATGCCAATAGAATGTTGCTTAGCTTCAATATATTTGACTTGAGCTCTGCTATCATTACTGGCAGTTTCACTAATGGTCCATCTTTCTGAAGTGAAGGACTGGTCATTAAGCAAATGATATTTTTAATACCTGCCAAGCTAGCAGTATGCTGTCTTTCACTCTTAACCCATGCTGGTTTTAGTCTTGCTTCGCTTACCACCTTTGTCTTTTATTTGCTAACATTTTATCTTTGATATGTGTTGTGTGTTTTTTTCTCTTGAGAAAAGATATAGAAGAAATACCTGTTTTTTCTTTATGTGCAGAGAAAGAGATGACTTGATGGATGCACTTGTTTCACTGAGACGAAACATGAAAGAGATGCAGCAAAGAGAATCTAATGCTTGTGAGCAAGTTAAACAAGCTGTGCAAATGGCAGAAGAGGCCAATTTAGAAAAAACGAAGGTAAATTCATCAAGAAATGAGAGCTTTTCAGTATTCAAATCTACTGCAAATGTTAATTAGTTTTCATGCTAATGAGAGAATACACACATAAGACCTTTATCACATGTTGATATGATGTAGTAGATTTAAAAGGATTGCACTGTGTGATTGTTTCTGAACAGTAACGTGAACTCTATATTTGAGTTCTTAAGTTCTCATCAAGGCTGTAGGGTGTGTTACATTCTTAGGCCATCATTTAAATTCTGACGTAGTTTCACAGCCAGGTGATAGATGTTGAATGGTAGAATTTTCAGAGGCATTCATGACATGTAGGAGGATAATTCTCATATCACGTTTCTGAGCTACTCTGGAAAGAATACTTAAAATGCTTACAAACAAGTCTTTTGCCTCAGATGAGTGCAGTGCAAGAACTGATTAGCTAACAGAACTCTTTGAAGATGAGAAGTCCTTTCTGATGCTACCTACAGGAAGCTTTTGGTGCTATGTAAATAATAATGATAAAACCACTTTTCATCTAATGCTTATGTTAGCCCTAGTTACTCTATATAATCAACCAATATTGACCTAAATTATTCCTTGATATTGAGTGACATCTACTGTATTATTAGTGAATTACTGTGGAATTGAGAGGTTTGTGGGTTTTTTTTTTTAAATGCTGTTGTTTTTAATAGTGGACAAGATTGACATAATTGTTCTGTTGATCAAATTGGTATTATTCATCCAATGCTGTAAGTGTGTGTGTAGGGTCTTTAACTATAAATGGGGGGGGGGGGGGGGGATAATGACAGTTGGAAATTCTGTGTACTTGTTAAATTTAATTTCAGAGTATTACAGCTCCTTGTTTTTTTACTGAACAAAGAGAGAATGAATCCTTCTGAGCCCACTGTTCACCTGTCACATCCTGTCCCTGAGGGATTAAATTTTTAAATTGCTTACTTGTTTACTTTTTTTGGAGTGGGTTCTACAGTTGTCTGATAAAAATGTTATTCACTTACTGCTATTTAAAACTGCACAAAATACTTCTCTATGCAATGAAGTGAAGTTATCTGATCTTCCTCTTTTTTCGTTCGGTGTTGGAAATCTTTATTTTAATATTTAAAAAGAAAATCCCTATAAATTCTTAATCAGTGTAGCTCATGTTAGAAATCTAGAATAAGAATAAAACTTAGTAAGAGAAATTAGTAGAACCTTTAATAAAATGGGTCTTTGTGCTATACTATTTCTGCCACATAAAGAAAGCAGCGCCGTAGGGTCTCTGCTGGCCACCCTCTTCACTGCAGCAAGGAAATGTGAAGTGCTGTCTGTTTGTGTACAAGACTGAATAGTAGTCTGTTTCTTCCATGCTCAAGAACTGTTTTAATACGAAGGAACAGGAAGAAATCTTTTACTTATGCTGCGTTAATTTAACGTTTTTACATGTACTGGTATTTCTCTCAGTAAGTACAAACCGTCCTTTATTTTCCCAGTCCTATTCCACTCTTAAGGTGAAGTGGTGTTTTCCCTGGTGATCATGGAATCCAATAGAACAGTCAAGATAAGAAAAGTGAGGAGTTAGCATTTGAAAGCCCAATGTGTTATAATTGCAATTTCATCAACCTGTTTACAGAAAGTCTAACCTCAGGTGCTTATCATTTAAAACCACCATTTTTTCTTGTCTTTCGGTTGTCTCTGTAGTTCATGGCCTCTTGCTTATTACATAGAGCAAGGAGCAGATCTGGTAAGGTTAAACTGCCATAGTTGAAGCATACCCAGGTGTGTATTTTCGACATAAATGTCATAGAAGAATACTTGTTTGAACTGCTCATTATGTAGTCAAAGCGGTGGAGCTAACAAAATACACATTTCTTCTTGCAACTTACTTCTTTTAGAGTTGCATTGTTTTACACATCTACCAAGCTACACCAGTCTTATGCAGACAATTGTTTGCTGGTGCAGATGATAAATTCCTACAGAAAAGGATTCAAGGCAATAACAGAGGGATTCCCTCACCCAGGGAGACTTGTGGTAGGAAAGAGACCCTGAGGAGGATCCTGCAGAATTGACATATAGTAATGGAGACTGTTAGAGCACTCTCTATGGTTTAGTTTGCTTTCCTCCTGAACAGCCCAACAGCAAGGAAATTGCATATAGGGGATTGGCTTTGAGTGAAAGAAAAATAAGCACTTTAAAAAAACTAATTTGAAAATAAATGGTAGTAAGGTAGGATTCCTAAAAGGAGGTTACTTTAGCTTCCTTGAAATAAGATATGCTGAATGTCAGTGAAATGATGAAATGAAATCTGGTTTACTCATGGGCCAGCAAGCTGCCTTTATGGTGCTTTGAATACTTCAATTTACTTACTGGAGTAGTGTATTTCTGATTTAAACTGACATAACACTCAACTCCTCTCCCTTTGGCAGGGATACATTAGTATAAATTGATAGATTATTCCCCCCCCCCCCCAGCTTTTTTAGAAGATAGTGTCTACTGTGCTTCTTGCATATGAACTTATGTTTCTTCTGTTTTGATAGAAAACACATCTATAACCTGTGTTTTAGCACTTCAAATTAAGCAGGACACTTATGAGTTTTTGGTAGAATTAATCTTCTTTATTTGACAAACCTGAAACAAAACAAAAAAATTAAAAAAATTGTTTCTTTGTATCTTTACTTACGTCTTCCAGGTTTTGTCTTAGCCTTCTGCACTCAGTAATTCACTTCAGGGGGAAAACAAGTGGAAGTGCATACACTGTTTGGTTTTTTTTTTTTTCCTTCAGCTATGCAGTTAGGCAGTAACCACAGTATTTGCAAGAGTCAAATATTGGAGGCTGGTTCTAGTGATGTACATTCATGAATTTTAAATGCAAGGCAAATAATCATCTCAGTTTTAGAAGAACAGCTACCTATTTGGAAATTATACTCTGAAAAATGCTCCATCTCTGCCATAACTTTTAAAATCTAATAGATTTATAAATTACAGTAGGGCATGTGTATACATACAAACATGTACCTCTGTTTTCAATTTGTTAGTCCTATTCTAGATGTTAACACAGTAGGGTATGTATAAATATCATAACTATGTTAAAAAAAAATGTCCTTTCTAATAGCAAATTGGTTTCTCTGATGACTTTAGACAAATACGGTGTCTGTTTAAAATTTTAGATTTCTTCCACTTAAAAAATGAGTGTTTTCTAGGCTCTAGTCCAGTGTGAGCAGCTAAAAAGTGAGATGGAACGGCAGAAGAATCGTCTTGAAAGGGAGTTAGCTGCCCAGCTAAATAAAAGGACTGATGAAAAAGAAGCGCTGCGGGAAGAAATGAAGAAGGAAAGGGAGGACTTGGCAGCAATGGTATGAGTTGGGTTTTTTCTATTTGTGTATTACAATGAGCATATAGTCCTCTTTAAACTTTCTGTTTGCTTATCTTTTGTTTTGTTTCAGTTTTGGATTTGAGAGCTCAGTAAATCACTTCCAGCATTGCTTGAAAGCAGTAGTAGGTGACTTACGGTGATCCTTTGAGTCTGAATAACTGGGGTTTATGCTGTATTACTAGATACATACTAAGTTGTTGATGTTATGCACTGACATAACATGATGTTATGTTATTTAGTTTGCGTAATATTTTCTAATGCACTTTGTCAAAGTAGGAAAGGGTTAAGCAGTATGTGATGCAAGGTTTTTACCTAGCTTCTTATAAAGATTATTATTTAGGTTGTCAAGTCAAGCATTCAGAAGTTGGCACATGTCAAAATTAGGATTCTTTGCTACTTTGAGTGTACATATAAATATATATTAATGTTACAGTATCACATATCCATAAATGTTACAGTATCTTAATTGCATACTAATATGGTATTTTTCAGAGTAATCTTATCATATGCTTAATTTGCCCACCTGTAGAAATGTGTTGGAACCTCTTTTCCCACTTTTGCTGATGTTTATAAACTCTTTGAGACAGAATCTGTCTCATCATTTATACTGTGATCATTACAACAGAGCCCTCATAACCTTGTTTTATGCCTCTAAGATGCTAGTGTAATTTGAGTATAAAACACAAGGGTTTTCCACCCAATGGAATCTACAGAGGAAACCTTATGCAGTAAACCTGTGAGATGTGGCCAGCAGGAGCAGGGAAGTGATAGTGCCCCTGTACTCAGCACTGGTGCGGCCGCACCTCGAATACTGTGTTCAGTTTTGGGCCCCTCACTACAAGAAGGATGTTGAGATGTTGGAACGTGTCCAGAGAAGGGCAACGAGGCTGGTGAGGGGTCTGGAGAACAAGTCTTATGAGGAGCGGCTGAGGGAGCTGGGGTTGTTTAGCCTGGAGAAAAGGAGGCTGAGGGGAGACCTCATTGCTCTCTACAACTACCTGAAAGGAGGTTGTAGCGAGGTGGGTGTCGGTCTCTTCTCCCAAGTAACTGGCGAAAGGACGAGAGGAAATGGCCTCAAGTTGCGCCAGGGGAGGTTTAGATTGGATGTGAGGAAAAATTTCTTTACTGAAAGAGTGGTTAAACATTGGAACAGGCTGCCCAGGGAAGTGGTTGAGTCACCATCCCTGGAAGTATTTAAAAGACGGGTAGATGAGGCGCTTAGGGACATGGTTTAGTGGGCATGGTGGTGTTGGGTTGATGGTTGGACTCGATGATCTTGGAGGTCTCTTCCAACCTTAATGATTCTATGATTCTATGATTCTATGTGACAGAGGAGGCGCTTCTAAGGTGATTGGAGAAAGAAATGGGAAGAAGAGTAGAGAGAGAAATGCACCATGAATTAGTGATTTTCATGCTTGTTTGATTCACAACCTCTTCAACCATTTTCTGGTGGAGGTTTGGAAACAATAGAGCGAATTTCTCTTCTGATTGTAGGCTTTTTCCACGTTTTTGGGCTTCTTTTAGAAATAAGCCATATAGTTTATAAAATCCAGAGAGCACAGACTGAACAGGATAAACTGTTTAAGTGTTTAAAAAAAGAGGAGGTTCTTTAGAAGTGGTGTTGTGTTTGGAATGGCTGAAAAGCTACTACCATAGACAGGGAACCACAGCGATATGGTTGTATTTCTGGTATTATGAGATGGTAGAATAATGTTCTGAAGCTGTTACAGGAAGTCAAAGCCTTTGACTCCAGTTCCAGATATTAAAACAGGAATTAAGTGCAGTAATAGGGATTAAGTGATATTTAAGAAAGTGAACTATTGTAAGCGATCATCAGAAATCTGTTGCCGGGCAAACTGAAACGAAAAAAAAAAAAAAACCTTACACTGGAGACAATGAAACATTATTAAGCAACTCCTAGCTGGAGCTAGCTATAGATAGCTCTTTGCTATCTATTGGAAGTTACAATCTGTTGTTATAAGTTGTTTATAAACAACTGTGCATTTAGTTGTTTACTTACAGATTTGCTTTAGAGCAGAGTGGAGTGGCCCTCCAAAGTATAGCCTATTAGACAAGCATTTCATACCTTTTTTTAGTAGAATAATTCACTCCTTAGTGTCACCACATTACTGATGTGTTTCATCACCCACTGAGATGTGTTTTACTGGAACTGATTCCCACTTTGAGTAGTTGTAGTCCTTTTTTTAAATCCTACATACGCATTAAACAATATATAGTGACAATATGACGATGTCATGCTTGGTAATTAAAGATATGGGATAACTTTGTAGAAAACTATGATCTATATGCATGATTTACATCTACGTATGATTAACTACTTCTATGTTTCAGGAAAATGAAATGGTAGAAATGGTATACTGTGCATCAAGTCAACCTCCATATGAATATTTTATCGCTTAATTTATGAACTGATTTGTTTGAAGGGGAGAATTGGCATGATACATAAATCAGGTGGATGCATAATGAGTGAAAAATAGTTATGAATATATAATCCTCTAGGTTTGGCTTTGAATTCCTGTACGTTAACCTAAAACTGTCAGACACCATTATTTCCACTTATATTAGTAAGCTTCAGGGCTAAATAGCTGAAGGGTCATTGTCTCTGTTTTATTGTTACCTTTTTTTTTACCATTCAGCAAAATTTGATCTGAATTACATTAGAAATTTTAACATACTATTCCAATATGTTTTTTGTACAACAGTGTGCTTTGATCTATAGTGCTGAAATGTTTTCTGAACTTGAAAATTAATTTAAGACCTGTGGTTGCAATGACAGTTTTCTTTACCTGGAGGAACATGATTTGGTTTAAATCAATCTACATAAGGGTGGATAAGAAGGTGTTAAATAGTACTCTTACAGCTGCAAGACTAATGCGACCAGCTGCTTCTGACACATTGTCCATAGTAACAAGTCCTGGAGACTAGTCAGGTTGATGAAAAGTTTCAAATAAACTGCTGTATGATAAATTAATTCAAAATAGTGACTCTATTGTTAAAATCATTTAGCTATATTCTGCTATATTTTTAATTTATATTTTTATTATATATTTTTATTGTCTATATTTAATTTTTTATTATATTTTTAATGCTATGTATTTTGGCTACATAACTACAGTTGCTTTCAAGGAGAAAGACCCAGAAGATTTAGATCTGTGGTTGGTCAAATTGCGTCATTACAGTGTTCTTGGGCTTTTTGCAGGTGACGGCCATGTCTGAGAATGTGGCCATGTTGGAGGCTCAGGTAGAGAGAATTACAAGGGAAAAGAACTCTCTAGTTAACCAGTTAGAAGAATCACAACATCAGCTTGCATCTCATGAAATGGAGATGAATAAGGTAGGCACACTTATAAATGAGTATTGACCTTGGTTTTCCTTATCATTGTGGCTTGAAAGGTGAGAAGTTTTTTGTTTCTGCATTTTCCTCTCTGTAGGTAAAGAACATGTGATAAACATAAACTTCATCTGAAAATCCCAGAGACACAGTTTCATGAGTGAAAACATAACTTTTTCAGTCTGCCAAGTCACCTTGAGATGCAAAAGCTAAGCTTTCTACCTCGCAGACTACGCAAATCCCTATTTAAAACTGCAATCCAGTGTTTCATTTAAAGTTGCATTTGATGTGAATGAGACACCATAGTATTCAACCCAGTCCTGTAATTGCTGCCTCTGGGATATACAGTGCTAAAATAAAGGGAGCTGTATCAAATCACTGTTTTTCAAGTACTTTCCTGTAGAATTGGTATGCAGTATACTGCTTTACTCATTAATGTTGACGGTATGCCTTTTACAAAGAGATCTTTCTTCCAGTTAAGAATTATAGCTTAACATCTGTCTATTTATGTGTATCGCTTTTGGGTGCTTTATTTTGCACATGTTTCTCAACCTATTAGAGCCTTAATGTGGCTCATAACATGAGAAAGAAAAAACAATTGCCATCCAAAATCTATGCTGGGGGATGACACGTTGTTAAACTGATGATTTTTATTAACTTAGTTTCATCATTCGCTTGTTACAGAAATAACTTCAACTTCATGAAGATGAGGGGATACTAAATTTCTATAGAATAGACAATCTGAGAATTCAAATTTGTTACAGCCTCTTGAAATGTCTATATACGTTACCAATAATCCTAGGGCCAATCCTACCTCCCCAGTTGTTAACTGCAAGGTTTTGGTAAGCAATTCATTCTTTAGGCCTCTAGAGACTTCTGGAGAGGTTTTCATCAGTTCCTGTCTTCCTCTGCTGCCCCTGCTGGTAGAAATAGGTGAAAGTATTGCAGAAAATTTACAGCAACAAGTCATCCAAACTTATTAGAAAATTTAATTCAATTTCAGCTGAAAGACAAATGAGGGAGCATTTTAAGAATGCCAAAATGGTTTGATTTTCTGTTTCTGAAACACACTTTTGATTTTTTTAGACTGGGTTCACAGATGACTAGCACCACTTATGGGGGGGTGGGCAGGGAGGGCAAGGTAGTAGGTATAAATATCCATTGGTCTGGAAAGAACAATTTTATAGCCTACCGATTTGAAGCAATCTCCCAGGAGAGGTGGCACTGTAGTTCCAGTCCCTGCTTCAGTTAATGTTAATCAATACAAAGTTGAATAGGTGGCCACCTTGCAGTAGTCTATGCTGTGTTCTTATTGCACTGTCCTGAGAGATTGGAAAACCGCATTTGTGCCCCTGTTCTGAATTGAGAAGTCTCAAACATCCTGGAGGAAGGTCCTGTCCATTGAGCTGTTGGGACTATGTGCCTCACCCTGACCTTTTTCATTGACTGTGTAAGTGACATCTATGTCTGCTTGTGAATCTGACTCCTTGTTTCCAAACTCTGTTTGCCATTATTAAAAACAGCAAATAGCAACACTTTTCCTTTTGAGTTTTGTCTGAAATATTTTGTCCTGCATGCACCAGAAGTCAGGGAAAAAAGGTTGGAGTGAGAATCTTTTTCCTTTATTCTGAACTACGAGGAGACTGAAAAATCCATTATTAGGACAGCACCATCTGCTGATTCTTCTGTGTTATTCACTTTGTACGATGTGTGGGGGAGCTGAAGGCAAGGATGGCGCTATTTTTTTTTTTTTTTATTTTGCTTGGAGGAAGTGACATATCACAATTTGTTACATCCTTCATATAAAGAAAGGAGGAGGTAGAAAGACAGGGTTGGCAATCCATGCAGTTTCATCTTAGGATTTTGTAGTTACATATGATATTTCAGTATTAAAAAAAGATAATGCTTTAGAACTTTGCCATTCTATAGAGCATTTGCTACCTTGTGTTATTCACAACAGGGCTAAATTCACAAGCTGTCATTTGAATTTGTAAGTGGTGCTGCTTCTTAAAGTTATGACAGTTGGTTTTGTTTTTTCCTAAGGTGATTTGATTGCAGTATGCGTATTTACTTGTACCCTACGTTGTTTTTTTTTTTAAGAAGAAGAAAAAATAAAGTAGTGAAAATGAGAAGAGGTATGAGACTGAAAAATAGAAATTAATTTGGGTTGTAGAATGTGTGAGGAGATTGTTGAGAAGCACAGAGGACTGTAGCAGCAAATTAAAAGTGTGCACATCTAGGAAGCAAGTCTGGTGAAAGAATGTAAGTGGGGCAGGGAAGCAAAGTGAGTTGGAAAGAAAGTTCTCTAAGAGTAGCTACAAGTAAACACGTTTGTTCTCATTAGGGAACGCGCATGTATTTATGTTTGGTTAATTATGGTGAAATGAACAGGCACAAATTGGAGGTGATTGCACAGGATAAGGACCAAAAGGGGGCAGCTTATCCACCATCCTTCTCCATTCCCAACAGAGAAGATCAGCTAGAATCCTTTAAAAGTCTTAGATTGGGAAATGGGAGAATAACATCCCTGCACAGCAGTAGTGAAAGTTATGTGGGAGGGATTGGTGTGGGGTTTTTTTCTTTCTCTTTCTTTCCCCTAACCCTTTCCCAGACCCTCTGAAGTTGAGCTGCCTTCAGGTGGAAAGGAATGAGGAGGTAACATAACAAACATCCCAGCAGCAGAGAATAATTGTTGCCTTTGTGAAAGTGATACTGGATTTCTTGAAATGTTGCTTTGATCCCTTTCTTCTGGCCCATGCATATGTTTGAATTAGGCATTGTTTTTAAAGAATTTATCTTCAGTTTGTAGTAAGTTTATAATGCTCTGATCTAACTTTGAAAATTATTGTATTAACATCTAAACATTTTCTTTCTAACAGTGGAAAATTGGCAAGATAAAAAACTACACCCTTATATAGGAGCGTGATAGATCCTTTACTTCCAGGTTTTGAAAGTGTTGACATAGACTTTCTTGGGATTTTAGAGAGAATGGGAGAAGAATATAAAACCAGCAACTGTAGTTTAACTGTATTTAGTAGCACATATATTTACAACATAAATATTTATACTTAGCAAAATCTTGATCCAAATATAATTGAATCTAGAAGGCACTGCATATTTCAAAGTTAATGACTATATAGAGAATTCAGATCCACCTTTTTATATAAAAACATTTACCATATGTAGTCTTAAAATATCTGTAAATTAAAATATGTTGCATTTAAATAACCTCTAGAGGGCACCAAAAGATCTAATTGCAAACCCTGGGCTATGGATTCCTCAAGCTACAGATCATGTTGTCTGTATAATCTAACAGGTGTGTGGAGAAATGCGCTATCAGTTGAATCAAACCAAAATGAAGAAGGATGAGGCAGAAAAGGAGCTCAGAGAGTACAGAACAAAAACTATAAGGGAGCTTGAAATTAAGGACCAGGTAAGAGATAATACTGCCATAACTTTGCAGTTATTAGAAGCCTAAGTAGGGTTATTTCGGAAGCTGGAATGATTCGTTTTTCTAATAG
Organism: Pygoscelis adeliae; assembly: GCF_000699105.1. NCBI lineage: Eukaryota > Metazoa > Chordata > Aves > Sphenisciformes > Spheniscidae > Pygoscelis > Pygoscelis adeliae. The sequence goes on from NW_008824471.1 coordinate 726,838, forward strand.
TAGTCATTTATTACTGTTAAATGGTTTCTAAATTAATGGCAACAAGCCAGCTATTACTGTTAAATAAATACCTCTCGGTTATCTTATTCTTGTTTTCAGCCCTAGTATGTTCAGTTTTACATAATACTCATCCCATGCTTTCATATAGAATTACTCTATCATGTGTATTCATACAACGTACTTAAATTGTATGTACTGTATACCTATGTTTATACACTTTTTCTCACAAATAAATCCACACATAATTATGTATACATGCAGCCTGACAAAACATTAAAGACTCTAAGTATAACCTAACTATACCAAAAATGAAAATAATTTATCTTCCGGTTTCTTTAAAGATTCAAGGTTAATGAATGCTGGGATTCATAGAAAAGTTTAAAAAAACAAAACAAAACAAAAATAACCTTCTAGAAAAAATAACTGTATAAAAATTCCACTAGGCATTAATTGTTGATTATCTAAAACTATGTTTTATAATAATACAAAAACCAGTATATGCCTTACAGGTAGTCTGTGAGAAAACATCCCATGCAGTAAGAAAGATTATTAGAGTAACCTGCGACATACTTGGCAAACAGCTTGAACAGGTGTAATCTGCATCTTTTGAAGTGCCCTTTTTGTTGAGGTTCTATCCGTTTTTCTCTAGGTATTCGAACTTCCAGTTATTCCTTCATAAGTTCTGATTTGCACATGAGAGTGGATGTCTTCTGAATACACAGATGTATAAGCTGCACATGAGGATAATTTTTTTTATATGCATTTTGTTACTAGAGCAGCCTATCCAACAGGTTTTAAATCATTCTTTTTCTTGTAAATAAGTGAACAAATCGGTC
>NW_008824471.1:727704-732040 GCF_000699105.1 Pygoscelis adeliae
AAAGCAGTATTTCTAAAATTATATTTTTATTTACCAGTTCCCCAAAATCTTCATGTAGGACAGTAAGTATATTAACTTAGTAAAATATGAGCTTAGGCTGGAAGCAAATATTAATTCAAATTATAATCAAAAGATATGTAAAATCCAAAAGAGAAGTTATTTTATCTAATAAATTCTTCAATATGTATAGAAAATCAATCAGCGCAGAAAAACAGGGGCCTTAAAGCATTTTGTTTTCAGGGTTGGGTTTTTTTTGTACTCTTGCATCCTTTAGGCCTAAGGACACTTTAAAAAACAAAAAACAGGCTTGTCGTCTGTGTCTTGACAGATATCACAGATAAGAGAGTTGGCATAATCTTGGCATACAAATAAAACAGGATGTGTTTAATAAGATATTTGAAGAAGTATCTTGGATTTTAAATCCTGTTCTCCAACTTGTTTCAGGATTGCCTTTTGAACAAATTGCAAAATTTAACAAAATATTTTAACCTCATGTATCGACATACTGGTATTTTATTCAGTGTGGGAATGAATACACCAAAATGTGGTGATTTATTATTTGATGTAATTAAAGTGAAGTGATGGGAGGGGGGGTTCCTATCAGCAAAGATTATTAGAGTAATTCCGTAATTATGTAAAGTAATTATATTGTTCAAATATGATTGTTGGTTCCTTAAAAAAAGGAAAACAAACTATTCTGAAATTCTCAGGCGCAGCATCTAGCATCTGTTTTATAGCTGTGGCTCTAGTAATCAAGAAAGTTCCGTGTAGGTCCTAATGTTGTTTAATATGTTAAAAGGCAACCAAAAAGAGAGTGTTTACGTTTGGGGGTTTTGTTTTTTGGTTGTTTTTGGGGGTGGTTTTTGGTTGTTTGGTTTTTTTTTTTAAATCAGATTTTGACAAATGTTAATAATTATTTCATTTAAATGAAATGAAAACAGTTCAGTCGCATCTAGCTTTGTATTTAAAGAAAAACCTAAAATGTTTCATCTTATATGGCACTGAATAGCAAACAGTAATTGTTCTTTGGTCTCTCAGCCATGACCTGACCTTCTGGCTAAGAGAGAGAGTTGATACCTTCCTTGGCCACCATCTGTTCATAATAAATACATATTTATTTTTTAAAAGTAGAGACACAATAATGTATGAACATTTTCATGCTATTCTATATTAAATGGTGCATTTTTCTTTTTTAAAAGCAAAGAATCGTGTTTCATATTGTCTTTTGATATATTGAAAGTGAGTTTACTGTTTCTTGAGGTACGATTGTATTTTTAATTGTGCTGTGGATAAATCTTCGTTTTGAAGATGTATTTTAGTTTATATGTAGTGACTTTTCAAAAGGGATTAAAGTTATTCAGGTGTGTCAGAACAGGCAGAAATCCCCATATGTACAATTTAGTTTCATCAGATACATATATGTCAGTAAATACAGATACGTATTTATCATATACTGATATTTATAAAGTTCTTCAAAACTGAATCTGTATCGTTTAGAAAAATTAAAGGAAGTATATATCCTTGGTCTTCTATTCTAATATCTCTTTTCCTATCTTTATTACCCAGTTAAGACTAATAATAAATATTGGCACCTTGGTATGAACCTGTTATTAATATTTGACACAAATATTTCTTAGAATAAAAAACAAAGAAGCAAGGAGCAATATTACCATTTAAATTGAATAAGTGTTTTGTAATATCATCCATCATGATCCTGATTAACATTAGGATTATGGAGGGCTGGGAGGGGGAAAGACATATACCACACAGTTTCTCTATACAAAAACTGCATCTGTTCCTCTGCCCCAGTACATTGTAAAGTAGCATAACCTACTGCCCTCTCTTTTTCTCTCTCAGCCCTCCCATTGTGGATGTAGCTGTGCTGAAATAACAGTGCCTTACTTAATACTTCTCCTTCTTAGGAACAAGCTTTATAAGTTATATGGGTATAATGCCTTCATGGCAGTAAACTATGTCCACACTAGGGGTTGTACTAGCACAGCTATATCAGAGAAAAGTCACGCCCTAACCTAAATAGCTGTTACCAGAACAAAAATTGTGTGGCATATTTCACACAGCAGGACTTCACTTTTATAATACTTTTTCTGTGAATTTGGAAGCGCTGCATGGCATAATTTGTGCATTTCTAATAGAAATCATACTTTTGACACACTATGAAATCGTTTCCTCAGATTAGCATCACTTGCTCTTTTCTGCTCTGCATTATAAAAATAAAGATGAAGTACACTGTTAATCATTTGCTTTCTGTTTGTCCGTAAATCATTTTTACTTGCTTATAAAATCTTACAAGCTTCAGCATGTAGAAGTGGAAACAGTAGTATTGGTTTATGCAGTCCCAGCCAATTTGGGCGTCATCCTTATTAGATAGTTCTTACCGGTAGCATTGCACCACTGGGAGTTATGGCCTCCTTGTAATAAAGCAATAGTACATGTTAAATCCAACTTCAGAAACTAACTGAAGCTTTTAAATTTTTATTTTACCATGTAAAATAAATATTTATCCGGAATCTAATAAATACTTTGTGTAGAAATAAATCCAAGCTGGTAATCTTAACCTGTAAAAAGCCATTCTTTTAATACCGTCTTTAAAATTGGGCAGACATAGTTTGAAGCGGGGGATTACAGAATTCTGTTGCCTACCTTGCAGGTGACAGAGTGAAAAGCTCCAGAAATATTATACCAAACCCCACAGATTCTTAAGAGTTGCCTGTATGGAAGTTCATGAGCCCAAACAAAAAGAAGTTGGAGAGTCACTGATATGTACAACCTATACAAATGGAAAGAGCTACATGTCAAAGCATTTTTGTGTAGTATGACAGAACCTAAATGATGTCTCTGTACACTATAGACTGACAATTTTGCAGACAAATAAAAATCTGGCAAAATTGCAGTCCAAAAGCATTTTGCCAAAAGGTATTTTGGGAATGTTTATCTCATTTGTCATAAATCCGTGATTTATAGTAACCTAATTTAGACATTGTAAGTGGAGAGATTACTGACTCTGTCTTCATCAGAAATAATGCAGGCCAAGAATTTGGGTATATATCCTGAAAATGCTGCAGAGTGTCCGACGCAAGACCAATACAACCTTCTGAAGACACTGATACACTGAAATGCCTTTTTATGAATAGGTATCAGGCTTCCATGAGTCAGGCTTTAAAATACTAGTTTTTTCACAAGCTGGAACATTCAGGATATCACCAGATGTTTTGAAACTTAATAAAACTGCAAGTTTCAATAACACTGGTCAAGATGGGTTAGGATTATGTGTTATATGTATTCCTGTAACAGTCCTATACCTAAGGTTTTGTGACCTCATTAGTTAAAAAGATGCTCTGGAAGTTCTGTTTTGAAAAGAAATTCTGTTAAATCAGTAAACATACTTAAATACTATTTGGCAGGGAGAAAAAACCCAAAACCTAGCAGACAGCTTGAAACTCTTAGCATCAAATTTTCTTACGTGGTCTGATCTGGAGTATAATGGCCTTAAAAGTAGCAAAACCAAATTGTTTTTGGACAAGAAAGCATTAAGAAAATGTGATAACCTTTGCTGTAACTGAACTCTTTTTAATGTATCATTTTCAGTTTTGGGCATTCAGTGCACTAATTTGAAAATGGGTAAATAAGGAGGGAGTAAAATGATAGTACTTTTATACCTTGCTTTGATATGAATTTTCTGACCTGTTTCAGGAAGAACATCATTCTTCTTTTATAACTGAACTTGCTAGCTCATCTCAAGATTTTTGAGGAAAAACATTGATCTACAACCCTGCAATATATAACAAAAGAAATGTTTAATTACAATTATGATATGGCTGCTGCTGCTGCTCTGCTATGGCATTGCTTTCCTCTGTCAGCCATCCGTTCCTCAAGGATCAGTGGTGTGAGCAGCCTTCATTAAATTCTTTGTCATGTTTCCATAAGAAAAATCCCTGGGACTGGGATTCCCAGTAGTAGAATTTTCTGTACTGACTGGTCTGCATTTTCTGTACTGGTCTGCTTCCCCTAGGCAGCTGGCCCGCTAAGAGGAGTGACCCAGTTGGTAATCAGGATTTTATTGTTCATAGGTGTAGTTGGCCCATGTAACCTTGATCCATGTTCTGTCATCCAGTATGATGTCACCCCATTAGTATATGGAAAGAGAAAATCATTTATGTGCATTAAGCATTATTCAAAGTAGGAAAAGAATTGCATAGCTCTTGGTATAGTGCATATATGTATTATATTTAAAGAAATGCTTGTTTTCTGTTGTTTTTTTCTTCTTCTTAGACTAGAAAAATGGTTGCTTTATCAATAGTCATTGTGCCAGCAATCA
>NW_008824471.1:732057-744658 GCF_000699105.1 Pygoscelis adeliae
GTAAAAGTCCCTGACTATCACTTGTCAGTTGTTACTGCATAGGTTTTCTTTCCAGCTATTCCTTAATGCTGTCCAGGAAAAAAGAGCTAATCCCACATCAGTAATCTCAAATATGGGTTTGAAAGGATAAAAGGAGTAAGTTTTGTTCTCTCCTGTTTTTCAATAATGAAGTAGGAGTAATCTTCCCCTTCCTTTTTTCTATATGCGTCTCTCCTTTTCTGAAATTCCTTTATCAGCAAGCAAACCATCTATTTTGCACCACCCATTCTCCCCCCGTCCCCGTCCCCCCTCAGTGCAATCCATTAGGGGGGGAAAAAAAAAAAATCTTGTTCCACTGTGGAACAAAATCACTTTCTTATCTCTGCTGGTGGCTGCTGAGCTAATCTCTAGTAAGCAATGTTGTCTGTTAAAATGTGACTGTAGTAATCTCTATGGGTTTGGAAGTTTTGTTCCTGAATAGTATTGCAGTTCAAATATTTTGGCAAATTGAAAGCAAATATTTTCAGGGAAATAATGAGGTAAAATCCTTGTATAACATGTTTCAGCCGTTCACTCCTGTGTTTCCCAGGGTATTTATCCACAGTATCCAGGGGCCATGTTGATCTTTGAGAGTTTGCACAAGGACAGACACCTAAGATTGTTGCTCAATTAAAAAATTGTGTGTGTATATTCATAAATATATACTTAGCAACATGAATTTCTTTTCTTGCCCCAGCTAACAATTACAAGTAGAAAGTTTGCTTCAACGGGATTTAAAGATGTGTGCATTTAAGAGCATCCCCCCTCCATGCTATTCCCAGGAAGTTCTTCCAGCACCCCTGCTCGTCCTAGCAACTGCAGTGTCCTGTCTCTATTAATTCTCAATCTTTTTGGAAGCAGAGGGTTTGCGGCTGCTGACCTTTGCTTAGATGATGGCTCTCATCTTGAACTGTGGGTGTTTATTGGGGTTACTTCTCGTGTTTCTGCTCATGTTAGTTGCCTTTCATGTCATGAAGGGCTTTCACATTTCTGTTTTGGGCCAAATGATTTGTAGAATTTGCAGTTGTCTTACGATTTTTGTGAATTGACCTCTTTGAAAGAGGTGGTCTTTGTAGACTCTTAAGCCTTCTGTACACTGTATTTCTTATTTATTTGTATATTCTCATAGCTTTGTAATAAATCTACTTCCAGAAAGGAGATTTCCCCTTTAAAACCAGATTCAGTTTTCATGACTGCTTTGTATCCTCATTCAGATTTGAATGGGAAGCAGCAGTAATTCATATATAGTGCAAAAGGGAGAAAAACATTGTTGGGATGTGGCGGGGTTTAGCCTCGTGATGGCCTTAACTCTCTTTACAAAGTTGGATAGTTCTTCAGGTGCAATATGCTATGTCAGATGGCCATGCCTGGGAGGTCTGAGGTTTAGAGACCACTCAGAACCTAGAGTTGCTTGATTGATATCAGGATTAGGACAGAAATGACTGCAAGTGACCCCTGCTGCATATGGACTGATGGTCGTCTTTCCTCCAAGTAAAATACCTTAAAATCTTGCTACAAAAACTGCCTTGTTTTGTTGGGGTTTTTAAATTAAAAATAAATAAATAAATAAATTAGTGTTATAGTAGAGTATGATTGTTCTGTCCCTGATTAATTAGTATATTAATAAGTAAAGAAGGCAACATGGATTGAGATATGTGTTAAACAGTGCAAAAATTTCCTGTCACTGTTATGTATAATATTTAAGTATATGTGAATGGCCATACTGGTGGCATCTCTTAGAAAGACCTTAATTACAGCCTCAGTCCTGTGCACTATCACTGTTTTCATTGCTTTGAAGGGCTACTTTGGTAAATGAAACTAAGCATGTGAGCATCAGGGCCTGTAAAATTTTACTGTGTATTGATGTGAAGTGTGTGTGTTTTTATAGATGTTGATTGCCTTTTGGGGATGTACCTGCAAATACGAACCACCGTAGTAATTATATTTCACTTTTCATTACTTTATATCTGTTCTTCTATTTTTGGTTCTATTTTATACCCCTTTAATCTTTTAATAACGGTGGAGAATGAAGTATGAGACAAAAAGATATTTAAGTATATGTGAATGGCCATACTGGTGGCATCTCTTAGAAAGACCTTAATTACAGCCTCAGTCCTGTGCACTATCACTGTTTTCATTGCTTTGAAGGGCTACTTTGGTAAATGAAACTAAGCATGTGAGCATCAGGGCCTGTAAAATTTTACTGTGTATTGATGTGAAGTGTGTGTGTTTTTATAGATGTTGATTGCCTTTTGGGGATGTACCTGCAAATACGAACCACCGTAGTAATTATATTTCACTTTTCATTACTTTATATATATTCTTTCTTCTATTTTTGGTTCTATTTTATACCCCTTTAATCTTTTAATAACGGTGGAGAATGAAGTATGAGACAAAAAGTACTGTAAATTCACAAAAATATTTTCCCCTTCAGAATTATTTTACTGCAGAATTTGTGTAATGGTGTAATCAGTGCAGAATTATTTTTCAGGTTATATTGTGTATTTTCTTACCTGATGTGTGAGCATACTGGTACAACAGTGAATGTTATAAATCACTTATTAATGCATTTGGTTTTAGTATATTTTTGATTTTGTTAAAAGTCTTCTAAAGTTGTTTTTGCATTTACTTCAGAGTACAAGTTCTTTTATCACTGCTTAATCATTCTCATTTGTTTAAAAAAAAAAGCATTTGTCTTCTCTGTCAGTTTGCTGCTATTTAAAATTCTATGAAAAACATCTGCTAGTTTGGAATTTAAAGTTGCGTTTTTCTGCATACAATAGAATCAGCATCAGTATGAAAAGAATTAAACAATTATTTTAATCTTTAATTTGGCTTGTTTTGAATGAAACTATTATTTCATTTTATCAGAATCTGTAGAGATAAAGATAAAGAGATGTCTAGTTAATTAAACAGCGCATTTGTGCAACATACATAAGTATTGTTAGGTGAAGATAATTTCAGATAATTTATGAAGAGGATATTTGAAGATTGATCCAGTGTTTGAAAAATCATCTTTTATGTTTTCCAGTAAGTTGCATTTATGTCACTGAATGAGCATCTCCAGTGTATTCACCTAAAAATGGATTGTGAAAATCAGAAGATAATTTGTAAACTCATCATAAACTAATGAATGAGAAGAGAAACACTTAAGTGTTTCAAGAAAAAAATATAGAAAGGCCCTATGTGCTTCAAAGTGGAAAACTTAAAAAACAAAAGGTGGTTGGTGGTAATACTGAAAAAAGAATAATGGATATAGAATAAAATTTTACTGCAGTGATATTTCACCAATGCTTTAATTTTTGTTTAGTAAAACTTCTTTCTTGTAACTGAATTGGATATGCATGCAGAACGGTGTTAATGTGTTTCAACTTACTAATAATGATGTTTCTCTTACTGGGGTTTAGCATGCCATCTTTCAATGGCAAAGTGCCTGTTGATATTCCTGGGAGCTTAGGCAACTGCAGTGCAAGACAGATTAAATAGTACTTTTAAAATTATGTGCAGAAGTAATAAGAATATTAAAGTTGCAGAGTTAAGCACCAGAAGTTGCCTGTTCCAACCTTAATGTAGTCTTGTTGTACGTATACATTATGATAATTCTGTTCCTTGTTATACTGAAAATCTGTTTCAGATTTTCTTAAATGCAAGATTGTCATCTGTCTTTTTGCAGTTCTGTGCTCCATCTCTTGTCTCTCACATACATTGAAAAGTTAAGTACCTTGAAGAAATACTTTCTGATCATGTTGTAAAAAGCTGTATCACAAGTGATAGGCACTGAGGGATCAAATTAACACTGCATGAGAAGCAGAGTTGTCAGCAAAATACTTCAGTTGGTGGTTTGTTTCTGTTTCTCTCCCTACAATTACGCTGGGGCCCAGATAGCAGCTACAGAACTGCTTGCAGCTTCCCAGTAGAAGAAATGGGAACTAAAAGTAACACGAAAACTAGTTTGAGTCTGAGTGGTTTTGGAAAGATGCTGCCTGATAAGGTTCCCTGCAGGAACAGTGAGGAATATTCATTGGTTCTGTAATTTCTGTTTTTTAAATTCTGATTATATTGCGATGACCTAGCGATGGACTGGACTTGACGTATTTCAGGATAGAGTGTATACATTTGCAAGACTATTATTGTTTGCGGGAGAGGGGAGTGGGGTTTTTTTAATTGTATGAACTAGTCTCAAGTTCTGAGGCTTCATATGTTTCAAACCATTATTTGAGTGTTTAAACCAAAGTAACATGTAGCATTCAGAGTATGGGCTGTGTGTTTTCAGCGTGATGATGCATGACTCCTACTAAATTATTTTCAATGAATGTTTTCTGGTGTCTCAAAAAGAAGAATTTGGTTGATTTCCCTAAATAGACCTGGATTAGATGCTTCTGGTTTTTGAGTTGCTGTTAGCATGTTCTCTCGGGTGGTATTTTTCTGCCGTCCTTTTCTTATGAGGTTGTCTGCTGTTTCTGCCATGGTCATTGCCAGAATTCTTGTGTAGAATTCCTACTCTTCATACAGCTCATGCTGTGAGTACCTCTAAATATTGGTATTTTAAGATATATTTATATATATCGAGATACACCTACAAACACACACAAACGCATACGTGTGTGTGTGTGTGTATAAAGGAGCTGATTCTGAATTTTGGAATTACTGATGAAAGTAGCAGAAGTAAAATTGTTCTTCAAAACCTATGTTTGCTTTCTTGATACTTTTTATAGAAATCATAAGACTCCTCTGAATCTTTAAAGATCCTGTCATGGAGTCATTGTCTGAGAATTTCCCTCTGCACTTCCATGACAACTGAAATCTGTGGGTGTATTCTTGGGTTCAACCCTGCAGGTTCAACATCTGGCTGATGGAAGCAGAACACTTTCACCAGAGGTTCTTGCACTTGGAATTTGCTTCCTTCTGTGGGTCTGTGTCAAAACCTGACTGAGCCTGTTTAACTCGAGGCAATGGTGTAAAGCCCATCTGTTCCTTGAAACTTTTCCCTGAAGGAGTGATCAAGAGTGTATTTATGTTCTCAGCTGTGGTCGTGCTTTTTCAAATACTTAGTTGATGCTTTTCGACTAATTTGTGGTTTGGTTTTTTTAAAGGTATGCTGACTGGATGTATTCTTAAAGCAAGTTTTAAGAATGTTGCAGAACTTCCCTATCTCTAACTTGTAAAGGCAGTGAAGAACTCGTGTCCCTGTTCACTACAAATGGAGAAATAACATTAATGAACTGCTGCTGTTTAGAAGAATAGAGTGTAGAGAACCCACTGAGACTTCTGTTGTTCTATTTAAAATATGCAAACGTCTCTGGAAATAAGTGAAAATGCAAAGCGTATATAACTGAATACCTTTGCACATGTGGTTTTAAAATATTCTGACAGTGTAATAGGTTGTTACATTCTTTAGAGGGGAAAAGTACTAACAATTTTGCAGATAGTGAAACTATCTTTATATTCGAACTTGGAGTTACCAATTTAATTTGGGAGGTGGTCTATGTGATAAAGCAAGGTGACATTCAAATTCTAATCAAAATTTCCTTCATGAACCTCTGTTGAGTGCTCTTGGGGGGGAAAAGCGTACAGTTAAGTAATTAGCAAAATTAAAAATAAATAAAAAAAGAACATCATGAAACCTTTTTCTGGATGAAGAGATTGTGTTTGTCTGCGACATCATGACTTACTGTAAGTGGTTTAGGTTAACATTTTCATAAGAGGAAAAGAGAACGTTATTACGAAGGTGCTTCAAGTGCAAATATTGGGACTGAATTACATTCATTTGTTCTTGTAGGATGTTTGAATGAATAATTTCATTAACTAAAGAAGATATTGAGGCTTGTCTACATGAGGAAGCTATCATAAAATAAGTTATGGTATGAATTTAAAGTATAATAGCTATTCAGCACTAACTCCTTATATGAACGATTTTATTCTGTACTACAAATGACCTTTCACAGTTTAGTTGACTGAAAAACATGCAAGTTCCTTCCAGCCCCAACGATGAGTAAATATTTATGTAGGGAGTTAGTGCAGAATAGTTACTACATGAAAAAACTACATTGTTAGCTTATTCTGTTCTCCACTGGCCTCCTTAAAAGCATCCTTAGGACAAAGTATAGTACTACGTTACAGATGTGTTCCTACAGGTACTTGTATGTTGTATATGGACTTAGAGCAAAATGCATTCCTTCTGAGAATATTTGTGAAAAGCGTTTAAACTGTTGACAGTATGATTCAGTTAGAGATAGTAAGTCCAGTATGCTTCGCTGGAATCAAAGATGCTGGTCATGCAAATCTGCTTATCGTTATTTGTAAAATAAATTAATAGACTCATCGACTGAGTTAGATTTACTTACTTGGTTTAGTTGACATATGAGGACTAATGATGTTAAGAAAATGATAGGATTAACAGCAGCTGGTATGTTTAGGATTCAGTTATAAGTCACAAATAACTTATTTTCAATAATGGTAAAATCACAAAATGACCTTTATTCTTTTGCATAATATTATGTGAATATGGCAAAGCTAAATTCCCACGTGTCATTGCTTATGTAATAGATAAGCAAAACAAATGACCACAAGAGCTATCCTATGTCCAGCAGCTTCTGAAGATGGCTGCTGTTCTGCTGCCTTCTGGCTTTCTAACACAGTGAATTCGGGACACAAATACGGAAGCCTTCACATGAGAAAATCAGAAAATGATTGAATGTGTGTATCTCTTAAGCCACGTGAAGACAATAAGGTTGATTGTGTATAATAAATTTAAATATGAGATGCAGCTTGGCTTTTCATAAGAATGTAATTTCAAATACTTTAATTTGCTTGTTTTGCAGTTTTTATCCATAAACTACTTTTGTTCTAAAACAAAAGCATACGTTATTTTTCAGGAGCTTTGATCACATTAAGAGTTATTGTCTTAAAAGGTATCTCTATGCATTTCTTAAATATACTTTCTTTGGTTCTACAATTTTCTAAGAAAATAGAAAAACTAGGATTAGAGCTGAATGGAAACAAACAGCGTTTGGAACAAGCCCAGCAGGATGTGACAGGAGCCAGAGAGGAGTGCCTAAAACTGACAGAACTGCTGAGTAAATCTGAGCACCAACTGCACCTCACCAGGTACCCGTTATCCTATTATATGCTATAGTACCAATTTCATTCTGCTAATTTTTTGCCACAGGCTTCCCCACAGTTGTTGTAGGTACTCGCAGTCATTGAATGCATGGGCAGCCCTCAGTCATGTTAAAAGTGGAGATATAAATAAGTGAGTTATGAACTATAACTTATGAAGGTGAATTCTACTGTGAAGAAAAGGCAATGTTCAGCTCCAGTGATGAGGTAGCGTGCTTTTGGGCAGGAAGAAGAGCAGGGGAGAGTGCAGCTACATTCTTTTTGTTGTTGCTGTGTTTGGTAGGACAAAGACATTTTAAATGTCGTTTGAGACTAGTGTACAGCAGCACCTTTAAGCACAGGAGTTCTCAGATTAATAACCTGAAGTTTCTGCAGCAGAATGACCAGGAACGTATAAATGAACATAATCATGTTAAGCTTCATTGAAGATTAAACAATCAAAAGGTAATATTACTGTCTATGGATAGGAGGTAAGCTCAAGTGTGTGAGGAGGGTGTTTAAGTCACTTGCTCAGTAGAGATGTGGTACAATGCAAAAACTGTGTGACAAGAGACTTTGCCTGAGCTTATTCCATCCTTGGGTATAGCTCCCAAAGCCATTTACTGTACTTACTCATTACACGTTTCTAGAAAACACCAGAAGGTTAACATGCCAATTATTCATTGCAGCTTGAGTTTTGGTAACTGCAGGAATTTTCCCTTTGCCACAGAAAATGGTATTATCTGACTGTTTGCAGGGTTTTGGTTGTGTATGGGGGGTTTTTGTTCTGTACCTCTGCTCCCCCAAAGAGTGAACATCCAGAAACAAATCTGGTGGCTTTTACTCAGTCCTGAAGGAAAAAAAAGTTGTTAGTTTAAATTTTACATGGGGGGAAAAAAAAAACCCTCAGATTCTTATCACTTAACAGAAGTCTGTGTGTTTATACAAGTCTTTTACTCTTTGGGCTTTGTGAGGATTCTACCATTGAGTAACTGGAAATAAAATAGAGCCTCGCCTAAACTATTAAATTCAATGAATCACTTTTTTATTCAGCTACATTTCTGTGTAATTCAGAGCACGGTTGTTTAACAGATGGAAGAAAGTACCACTCTAACAGCCTGTATTTAGAGAAAAAATATGCTAGAGGTTAATGAACTTGAAAAAAGTTTTGGGTGAGTTGTTAAGATATCTAAAGTTTGGATTTAGCAGAACTTTATTAATAATGATTTGTTGTGATAGTTAACCAAATGGCTTACCACGCTCCTTTTAGCAAAAGGCTGATTATATGCAATAATGCTCTGGATATCTTGGAGGAAATCTGACTAGCCAATTTTTTTTTTTTTTTTTGTGAAAATACTCAACTTGTAAGAATGAGGACTGTTGCCTGCTTTTACATAGCGAGGTACTTTAAGCTGTATACCTAACATACAGATGATTCAGGTAGCTTCAATCTATGGTCTCTGACTCGGGGAGTTTCTGAGATGCAAATCACTGGAGGCTGGGAACAGTTTTTTGAGCAAGTAATGCTCTGTGCTGGCCCTGTTCTCATACAGTTTCACAGACATCTGCTTTTTGAGGCAGATGCTGAACTGCCACGGCTTCTTTGTCTGACCTAGTGCAACCACTCTTCTGCAATGTCCTAATCTTTATTTTTTTATATTTTGTGTTCATGTTATGGCCTCTGCTTGTAGGTATGCTTATAAGTACTGAAATGTTTTCTATGCTGATGTCTAATTGTCAGAAAAATGTATACACTGAAGCATGGGAAATAGGTTCAAATTTTTCTCCTTGATATTCCCCAAATTCTGTAATGCTTTGTTCTCTGTAGGTTTTTGTGTCCTCCTTATCTTTGGAGTGTCTGTCTGCTTTCTAGGAATACATTAGGTGATGTTGCTGTCATGGGTGAAGAAGGGGAGGGGAAAAAAATGACGAGAGATTTGTTGCTCCTGAACTGTTGCCTGTTGTCCCCATGTACTTAAATTGGTAGGGCAGGGTTAGAGATGTTCTCGCATAGTCATCTCTTTTCCCTGAGTCACAAAGAAAAAGATCCCCTACTGAAATGAAGCTTTTCCTTGGCCTGTACTCTTTTTCTTCCTCTCAGATCACTTCCTGCCGGAACAGGTTTTCTGTATTAGTGAAAGTATAAAAGTTACATATCTCTAGTGGCATTAGTTTTGCATTTTGAACTCAGTATGTTTTTAATGGATTGGTACATCCATAGTTGTTGCACGAGAACTTTATTGGCTTACAGTCTGCCTTCTTTCATTCTTTTTTCCCTTCCCCTCAAATGGCAGCTGTGTCAGTGAAAAATACTCACTTGAAGGGTAGTGGTAACAGCGGTCCTATGGGGGTTATAGAATCATTCGCTGTGGCACTTGCCAAGGAAAACAGATTTTAAGCTCTAGAGTCCTGCCTGTGGGAGGTTGCTGCAGAAATTGCACTGATTTAGTGCATCTCTTGGGTATTCTGGCCTTGGCCTCGTCTTGCCCATTTCCCTCTTTTCAGGAGAGGACCAGCTGGTTCACTCCAAGTCTTCTCACAATGCTGGACTTGAGGGAGGCCTGTACTGCTGTTACACGGATAGTCTGTGGATAGTCTTTCTGTTGCCTTGCATGACCTGTCTGGGTTGTTCTGGCAAAAATTACAGGTAGCTGAAGAGGTACAGAAAGAATTCTTTGTTTTGTATGAATATGTGTATTACTAAGGAGAAAAGTTCTTTACTAATCCACTGATTCTAAGTTTGGATATTGTAAATAAACAGAATAGTAAAACAAATATGAGAACTTTGGATTTTAACGTATGAAAATGAGATTATAAATATTATATGAAAGGATTAAATGAGAAAGAGCATGCAGTCTGTGTCTTAATGAGAAAAAGAAAGTGCTCTGCAGAACTGCACTCTTCTCCAGGAGACCCACTTCTTTTGCTGCATCCTAGTTTTCAGACACCGTTGATTGATTACCAACTAAACAGCTTCTAAGTTAACAAAATGTACTTGTTAAAAATCAAGAAAAAGGTTACAATTAACTATTCTAAACCATTGCCACAGAGTTTAAATTTGCCTTTTCCTGTCACCTTTCTTCCTGGAGCAATATGTTGCTTAGAAATCCTTGCTATTAACATGCATTTCCTGCTATTGAATCTAGTTAGTAATTCTAATTTGTATGTCTTCAAATGACTGGGAAAATACAGAACTTTTGCTGTATAGTTTTGATTGTCAGTCATGTAACTTTGCAGATGTCACCATGCTATGACACTGATGGTGCTTGTTTAAAGTATTTTTTTTTTTAACCCTAGTTTCAGCTTTGTGGTTATTTGTATTCCAGTTACTGTAGTAGGAGAATCTTACGGAATTACTTCTGAAGTCAGTGTTAAATTGCCATTACTTTGGCAAGGTTGGGTCTTGCTAACGAAGCTTATCTGAATCCATTCTTCAGAGAGTAGAAAACATACAGATCTATTGTTCTTAGTTCATGAGAGAATAATAGTTAAAAATCATGTCAGTATGCTAGTGGAAAAGGTCACATAAAAGATGCAAGATGGTCACATAACAGCTTGCCCAGATTTCAGCATGCCATCTAATTTAATAAAGTTTTTCACTATTCCTGTGTAACTGAATCATCATTAAAAATCTTTCCTCTTTTTGTTACAAAACAAATCTGAAGCTACTATTTGTGTCAGTTGCAGTCAGATGTAGTTCCTGTTTGCGTATGCCAAAGCAATTAAATAAATCTTAAGAAGTGAGGGAATCGCTGAATTTCAAAATTGAACTTTTTCTATGCCATCATGCATTTTCTCAGGCATGGAGATAGGTAGACTGAAATGTCATGTAAAATTTGCTGGGAGGTGTAATGGAGTGGAATTGAAGCAGATTAATTTTTTACAAGCAGTATTGAATGTCACCTTGTAGGTGAGGAAAAATTACTAAACAGTAGAAGAACTCGTGCTTCCAGGTTCAGGTGACCCGCCAAGCTACCCTGAATGAATCCCTGCGTCACTCTCTTGAAGGATAAAAGTTTATATTACAGAGAGGACAGTCGATGTTGTAGTTCTTGATTATTTTTTTTCCCATTATGTGATATTTCTTTTCTCTCTTACTTTTGAAAATTATATGATCTCTAGAAAGCAGCATGTCAAAGAAAGTGGCATTTGGGGGGTACAGCGGGTTTTAGCAGTGCTATAGCCTTCCTACTGTGTATCGGTCCTTCTTGCTAGTTTCAACAACTCCATTAATGCTACTCTGTATTACATGTATAATAAATAAAGCGCACAAATCATCGTTCCACTTCCAGGTGCCTGTGGCATTAATTAGTCACTGAAGCTTTGGTGTTGAGCTGTATGTCGTCACCAGCGTTCCTCGTTAGAATTGCAGCATGCCTCATACATTGATTCCCAATTTAAGCTATACTATTAAATGATAAAGTATAAACTAACTTCTCGATTTATAGAAGGCGGTTATGCTTAGCCTTCTAGGGAGTTGCACAGCACTTAGTATAATCTGTTGGGTTTTTTCTACTAGTATCTATTATTTAGCAGCACACGTACTGTCGTGCTTTTTCCAACAATTTTAGCACATCAGAAAGAGTCCATCATCTATGCTGGAAAGGAGGTAACATTTGAAGAAATGCTGTTACTAATATTAAATGTTTTATGCTCCCAGACTGACTGACTGAAAGGACCAATAACACTTAAATTGGGGGGAGGGAGGTAGGGAGAGGGGAGAAGAAGAAGAAACGAGGTGTAACCGGTGTATGATTTCTAATTTTTTTTTTTATATATATTCTGCTTATCTTGTACAAAACTATTATTTTAAAATGCAGGGAGGAGTGATAACATGAAACAACTCTGATAACTAATGAACTTTTTAGATTCTGCTTCATATGTTTACTTTTCATTAAATTTAGGGATGGTTGCAACTATGTTGTTGTGATTCAGTCTAACATTTATTTCTATCTGTTTTTCATATACAAAGGCATCGGGATGCCAGAAAATAAACTGTTAACGGAGAATTAACTTCTTTGGCACGCTTTCATACTTATCTTCCAAATTAAAGAAAATGAAATGGGCAGAAGCAGAGTGTAGATTACCTCCTTTTTGTCAAAAATGGTGGGAATTTGAAAATTAATAATAAAAAAGGGAACAGATGCAGTAACATGCCAGAGGGAGATTAATGTGGAGAGTAAAATCTGTGAGCAACAAAACTGAAGCAAACTGAATCAGTGGGAGGTGGTTGTACAATCAAAATCAGGATAAAAGAGAAATTACAAACAACCCTGCACTTGTCAAAGTAGTAGTAATGAAATCCTGACTCTGCCAGCAGCGAGAACCTGTGTTAGCACTTTGGGGTAAGGCCGGGAGCCGGGTGCCAGGTAGGAGGGCAGCGCGAGGCTGCTGGGCGGCAGCCATCGCGTGTGGAACAGATGGCGGGGAAAGCTGGCCGGGGAGGGGCTCCTTCGCAGAGCTAATCAGACAGTAACGGATAGGG
>NW_008824471.1:744668-756336 GCF_000699105.1 Pygoscelis adeliae
GGGCCGGCCCGCCGAGAGGCAAGCGGCGGGGTAGCCGCAGCCTTCCACGATGTGTGCAGTGGTGTGCCCGTCGGCCAGAGAGAAGACCTTGCAACGTCTTTTCCGTGCAGCGACCGCGCAAACTTTGGAGGCGTGCGGCGGACCTCGCCCCGGGTTAGGGGAGAGGGGAGGTGTGGACCGGCCGCCGGGCTCCCTGCACGGCCTGCTGGGCTTTGAGCACGTCCCGCCTAGGTGTATCGTGCCCCCTCCTACCTCAAAAATACGTGTCTCTGCTCTCGGTCCTGTCGCGCAATAAGGTTACGTGCTTTCGTATTTTATCGTAGCAGCACATTGAACGCAGAATTTGGCGATTGACAGAAATACAAAAGCACGTGGGTCCAGGGACTGATCCAGCAAGCCGATAAGAAAACTTTGCTCCTGTTGAAAGGGGGGAGAGCTGTAGGTCGGCACCTTCCCACAGGGTTCGGCCCCTCCGATGAATGAAACCAGTTTTCTGATGTTTTATTTTTGCTCGGAGGAGGCACTTCCCTCTTGATAAATGAAAGCTTGTGAGGAATGAATGGAGGTCCGAGCCTTCTGATCTTGAGTCACATGAATAATTTGACTCACGTAAGAAGTAAAGATCAATAGGATTTCTTGTGCAAGTAAGAGGTAGTCATGTGCGAGAGGATTAAGAGGTCATGCCCCATGTTGTTGAC
Organism: Pygoscelis adeliae; assembly: GCF_000699105.1. Taxonomy (NCBI): domain Eukaryota; kingdom Metazoa; phylum Chordata; class Aves; order Sphenisciformes; family Spheniscidae; genus Pygoscelis; species Pygoscelis adeliae. The sequence continues at coordinate 745,367 of NW_008824471.1, forward strand.
TGTCAGCTTGAAAGAGAAATAAAAACAAAATTTTATCAAGGAAAGGGGGATATAAAATTCTGAAGTGTAGCAAGGGAGACCTGACCTATTACTGCCCAGTTTTGTTTGATCGGGGTATGTGGTACTTTTTTAGACAATTTCAACAGAGAAATCTACATCCCCTGCATCTGCTTTTTGAAGTTGTATATCTCTCATCTGCAGAAGGTTTATGGCTTGGCTCAATTATTCGTTTTGAGCAGGGAGGGGAGGAAACATTACAGGGATTTGAAATAGGTGGTATAACATAGCCATATGCTATTTATGCAGCAGTTTCTGCAATAAATCTAATTTGGTGCTGTCAAAAAAAATTAGACTTATTTGGTATAGCAGCACATTAGTAAATGATTGTGGTAGCTTTCAAAGTTGTCATTTACTCTGCTTTAGTTGCAATAGAATCTTGCAAAGCCTTTTTTTCCCCTTCCTTTTCCCCCGAGCAACTCCGTGAAAAAGTCTCAGTTCTTTGTCCTGCAGCTGTAGAAACTGCAAATATTTCCACAACTGAAAAGGTCTTGCTTTAAGGTAATTGAAGAAGGGGATGGAGAAAAGAATAACCTCTATTGTTAGCAATTATATGAATGTATAGGTGGAAAAATCAATAAGGCGGGGGGGTGGGATAAATTTCTCCCTTGCCTACAGGTTTTCATAGTGCAGCTGAAATTGTTTATCTGATTATACAGCATGTAGATAAATTAGCTGCTCTGCGTTATTATAGAAGGTAAAATATTTTACCTGCCATGATAAGACCATATGCTGCTTTACGAAGACTGATACTGAATGATTTGAAATAAATCGGCTCTGTCGTCTTCTGGCAGTGCCTTGTAGAAATTTCGAAGCTGATATACTTTGTGTCAAGATAATACACAATTATTTAAATATCTTTCTATTTTATCATTTAAACATATTTAAGATGATTGTACAAACGTGTAAAGGCCATTGATGAGGTTTAAAATGGAAAGAAAGAAAATATAAGTGAAGGAGTAAAGAATAAATCCAAAATGGTGTGTTAATTTTTGAATATAAAAGTCTTCATAAATCACCTTTTTTCATTTTCAAATAGTTTAAACATGGTTGACAATTTAATTTATTGTCCTACAATACAAATTTCTCAAGGAAAAGGCAATAATACATTTTCAGATTTTAATCTTAGACTCATCTAAATTTTTCTCCATGGCATTTAAACTGCAACTGGTCACATCAAATTTCTCTAATGATTTCATCTTTTACACATCGCATCAGGTTGTTGAGGCAGCCAAATTGCTACTGCATGTAGAGTGTGGTTCAGGAGCAGTGACAATACTTACAGCGCTTTGGAGCAAGCAGTGAATTCAGATGAAATGCAGAAGAGACTAACTGCTGTAGAAAACAAACATCTTTATAAGGTCTTTGTTTTGAGCAGTTATTATTCAGCACTAACAGTAATAAGTTTATGCGTGTGTATCAAATATTTGCTTTGATCTCATTCAAATTAGGTTTTCTATTTGTGTGACTAATGACAACAGGATAATGATTTTTTTTTTTTGAACCATAAGAATCTTTCAGTCAGTTGTATTCAAGGCTGCTGGATTTTTTGCTGAATTTGCTACTGGAAAAATGTTTCTGATTTTTATCTTTGTTTTTGACTTGTTCTAGGGCTTTTCCCTCAAGTACATCTGAAAGCTTGTTTTTACAAGGAGCTAAAATGTACTTTTTCTATCAGCACTTGGTATTTGTGAACTTCAACAATTTAAAAAGCTGCCTTGTGCTTTCAAAAGTATATTCGAAGTTGTTTATTTTGTGCGGTCACAGTGATTGTTGGTTGGGTTTTGGTTTTGTTTTTTTTCCTTCTGTGCAAGATTCTGCTCCTGAAATTCTTGCCTAGAAAAAAATTCAACAGAGAACCCAAAGGGTCCTCAGCTGGGGACCTTATCAAACTTGACATTGAAGAGCATCAGCCTGTAGGTTGTCATCTCTGTAGAAGGTAGCTGGTGGATGGAGGAAGGAAGAAAAATCACCTGAGCACGTTAGCTTTGGCTGCCTGGCTGCTCTGCTCACCCCCTTGCTTAGTGCCCTTGTGCCGGTGATTGGTCAAGGGGAAGGTGTGAGCTGGGAGATGCCTGTCCTGAGCGAGCAGATGAGCGCAGCCTCTGCTATCGGCTACTTGACAGGGCTGACCTCCTTCCCCTGGCTGTGCTGGCAGCGTGGCAAGCTTAATAGCGTGCCACTGTTGGTTGCCCCTGCATTCCTGGTGGTTTGAGTATCAAACTACATTTTTGTAGTAATAGGAGCAACTGTTCTTGATTTAGCTTCTCCTTGTTGTTCAGTTGCCTTCTACAGGGCTTAAATCAAACTGGGGAATAAAAGTTTCTCTGTAATTAGGTGGGACACTGCTGCATATTCTTTTTGTTCCAGAGTTCCTCTGCTATTTCCAGTGCTTTTGTTCACCTGCGTGTCATTTCCTATGGAAGAAGATCATAGCATCAGAAAACAAATGCAGGGACTAATCCCCATATAAGGGATATATCAGTATCAAGTTACTATTCAGCTAAACTTGTGCAGTATTTGTCAATGCAATTTTTATTAGAGTCAGATTCAGACCTAACATAAGTATAACTGCATTTCTGCTAATGAGATTGGATTACCTCCTGGATTTGCTCCCAGAAAGCTTTACTTTAAATTAATTTTTGGTAAAAGGGTAATAAAATGGGTGGTTTGTTATAATTGCTTACAAAACTTAAAATACGTATTTTATTTTTTGGTACTGTATTTAATCTTGGTGAGATTTTTTTTTTTTTAAAGGATACCCAAGGTATGCAGTGAAATTGAAAGGCATTTCTTATTTTAGAAGAATGAGACTGTTGAGGAGGTTAGTTAATAATTCAGGAGCTTGTGGTTATCAGAATGTATTCCTGAAAAGAAATATGGGCACAGGAATTGCTAAAAATAATGTGTCCTGTTGACAATATGAATTTAGTCTCAGCCCTGACAAAGAATCTTTACAATTTGTCTCAATGTGGAAAGCAGTATTTTAACAGAGTTGCATATGTGTGTTTTACAAGGCTTGAAAACAGGAAAAAATATTCAGGATTTCTTTTCTTTTCCTTAAACAGTGTTGCATTTGAAACATCAGTAGGTAAGTTAAAAAAAAAAAAAAGGAAGAAAAAAAAAAGATGCTGCAGATGAAATAATTTACAGTGAATGCTGTTGCCGCTTTAAGGTTTTACTGTAAACTTACTCATTCAGCTATTCCCATTTTCTCTTTGCATTTTTAGTCAATATCTTTGTTACACAGTGTTAAAATGAGAGTCAAAAGCTTTCATGTATTATTTTATTTGTAATATTTTTATTAGCTTTTTCCACTTCTTTGCACAGCTCTGCAAGTCTTTCTCAGATTATGCTAGTCTTTGCAAGAAGGCACAGATATACATATATGAAGAAAAACACATTAGCTGGTGGAGTTAACAAATGATGATTAAAATCTATTGTTTTGCTTCTGTATTATTTCTCCTATACCCCAAACCGATCTTCACAAATACAGGACTGTAAAGAACTTCATCTTCTGCTGGTTAGCAGAAGTGGATTTAAATCCACACCGACAGTTCATTTGACAATGACCTTGAGGGGCTTTGCTTCTTGAAGAAGAAAGCAGAAGCTTGCGGTAAACAAAGTTCACTTCTGACAGATGGATTGAATGACAGAAAGGTTGCGAGTGCCAGAATAGCCCTGGCAGAGGAGGAAATGTTCAGTGGAATCCAACAGGAGAGGAGGTGTGAACAGGTGCAGGGTTGCTGACGGAAGGGGAACCAGATGGAAGGAGCCAGAGCCAGTTTATTTAAAGGAAAAGGCAGAAAACACTGAAAGGCTGTGCGATCAGTGGCTAAAAGTGTGCATGGAAGAAGGTAAAAATTCACAAAGCAAAACTGCACAGTGGGATATCTAGCACTTAACGTAATGGTAGTAATTTGTGAGTTTCATTTTAAAGTTGCTATTGAAATACGTTTCTCCCTTACTCTTGACAGCATAAAGAAGAGAGATTTATAACTTGACCAGGGGAAAAAAAAACCCCCACCACCAAAACCCTCAACTGCTATACTGTCTGTCCATTATTTCTAATACTAATGTGCAGACAGTTACAATCAGGATAATACAAAAATTATGCCACAGTTGACCAAACCAATAAAGGCGTATAAGGCTGGATTTTTATTTTAACTCACCTGTTCATATCTAGCTCCTGTGATATGTGGGTAGATAAACATGTCTTTTATTGGGATGTTTCTGTAATAGCTAAGCGAATTAACAACAATCAAGTACAATGTAATGTTAGCACAGTATTTCTCATCTTTCTTGCTTTTGGTCACAAGTTTGTCAGTTTGCTGGAATATGTGGTATCTTGCTGTAGGATGGGGGAGAAGTCTACCTTTTACCCTAGATCAAATTCCCACAAAATCAAATGTTGTCTTTCAAATTGTCATCCTGAAGAGCGCTTTGTTCTGTCAAATTGTTCTGCTTCTTCCCAAGCTGTTCATGTGAGGCTTGGTCCTTTGGAGGCAGAGAGAACTGTTCCTCAGTTGTTTTCAACTTCAGCAATAGTTGGGGAGAGTTGACAACTTCAAGGTATCAGGCCTATGGCAGCTTAACTGCAGGTTGCGTGTCCAAACCTCATGTCTCTGAAAAATGTAGGTGACTGTTCAGCAGTCATTCATAGTGCATCAGTGATCTACTGGACCATTCAGCTGTGCTGATCTGATCCGTATCAGGTGTGAGCACACAGTCTCTTTCCTTTTGAATTAGCTAGAGCATGCAACGCAGTGTTTATGCTGACTTTATGCCAGCTGCAGTAGGACAGATGATACCTGATTCAGCATAAAGCTTGCTGGTACAAAGTTAACGTACCAAAAACATTGGGGTTTTTTGAACAAATTTAAATTGGCAGAGTGAGTTCATAGCAGATCAGGTATCTACATCATTTAGCTGCATCATTTTTTGATTCAACAGTAGGAGCCTGATGGTTGGATTTACTGTATTAGCAAGCTGAGCCTTGGAGTACAGAGTTACAATTGTTTGAAGCTGGTCTAAGTCTATGCTGCTGCTGCAAAGGCAAATCCCGTAATATGTGGCTATGTCTGACCACATACTGCCAGGCCCTTGCTTGTGCTGACACTGGAAGGAAGACAGGCACCCATATGATCAGGTGGTTCAGGGAGTTAGTCAGTTTGAAAAAGCGTCACTTGCTCCTCCAGAATAAGTTGCATGAGTGCTAACTATAAGAGGATGAGAAGAGGGACTGTACCTTATACTGGCAATGTTGCCTTAGACTGGTTTAAATCTGTCCTGAAGCTGCATCGTAAGAGACTGCTGGTGCCAAATTCAAGAATCACCATAAGTCAAGAAAACTACTCCTTTATTTTAAATATAGTGAAAATAATTTAAATTAACTTTGTGTATACAGAGCAAATGTCTGTAAAACCCTTCTATGGTAAGCAAACATTTCAACATTCAACCCTTTGTAAAAGTGGCTTGTGGAACAAAGATGGAATATTCCAGAGAAAGGGGCGCAGTACTGTGAAGTGCTTAGGGCTACTTAGTAAGACTTCACCAAAAACACTTGTTCTCATGTTGCATCTTCCCACGCAACTTCTATTCTGTACTTAATTGTCTGTTTCTATAGGGACTTATCAGTCAAATAGTTCACAATCTAGTGGTAATAACCACTGCAGGATGGGTGTTTACTTACAAGGTACGTATCTTGTTGGCAAGGCTTATAGGTGTGCCAGAAAAATCAGATTTTGGTTCTAAGTCAGTATATTTGACCTAATGTGAGATGTTAATTCCTGTTAGAGATGCTCTTTTTTTTCTTCTCTAACAATGAAGTAGAGGGCAGTTAATGATAATATTTAGTTGTGCCTTGGTATACAGAGAACTATCCGGATTGAAAAGTAGTTATTGTCTGCATTGAGGAACTGGCAGTTTTCTGTATATATCTTTTGAAGGCAAAACACCAAAAGAATAAAATCATGTTATAGGCTAGGTGTTTGCAAATTCTTTCTTTTATGCTGAATTTAAAGTGAGTAAGAAATCCAATCCTTTCCTTTTGTTAATAGATCTGGTAGATAGAAGTAGAGATTAATATACCACCAGTTACGTATATACTCAAGTCAACTGTATTCAAGCTTCTTTATATGATATATACTTTCATAGGAGTAACGCTCTGTGTCTCTCAGTTCCTATGCCCTTACCACTCTTCATCTTTCTCATGCCCATCAATATCTCCAGTTAGTGGTAATTTTGAAGTAGTTTTCAAGCACAGCAAGTACTCAAAAATAGAGTAGGAATTTTTTCATGCACAGCCATTAATGTATAATATCCACTGATGCCTCAGGTAGGGTGTAGAGGGCAAAGTGGAAGTTTTAGATTTAGCATTTTATTGTTTCTGTAGACCTCCTAGTATTATATAAAGTGCAAATATATATAAAAGTTACAAGGTGGTTCCAATGGTGTAGCTGCCCTCTAAATAGAGAAAGCTGGAAAAACATTCCAGCGGGAACAAGAAAGTCATATGCACTAATTTCCATTTCAGCAAAATTGAAATTCTCAAAAAATAAAATAGAATGTAGTGTAACAAGTTGACATTATTTGGATTCTGGGAATGGGGATACAGTTGGGTAATTTGCATTGTGGGGAAAATAGTTTTAAGGTAATTTGTCAAATAGTTGTAGTTAGACTCTTGACAAAGTTGGAAATGTGGACAGAGCTTAATCTTTTCTTGTTTTCTCCCCCAAAAGTGTTTCTTGTATTTTGAGGTGGTTTTGTGAAGTAGTAGTAGCCTGGCAGAGCTGTCTTTTCCAGTCTTTTATTTCAGGTAGTGTAGTAAAAAGTTGCTTGTTGGTTCACTAACATACTTTAAAGGTATTTCTGTAACAGCTTCTAGCCTTCCAGATCCATATTTGAAGAGCTGAATTATTTTGAATGCTTAATTTTTTACCACTTTTAAACCCTTGACCTTTGCATAACTTTTCTAATTGCTTGTAGTAGGTTCTGCTTCACATGATTATGAGAAGATAACTGACATTTCATTATTTTAGGAAACTCTCTGTATCTCTCAACTAATGTAACTGGGCACCTTACACTGTAAAAACAAAAATTGAGATTTCTCTTAATTTTTTTCTTAAAAGCCTCATTTCTTACAAATAGGACCACATGCATCCTTAACAATGACGCAGTCCTCCAATTCTACCAATTAAATTAATAATTAGCTCTCTGCAAAATTTGACCACGCAAATGTAGATTGTACTGAAGCTCACCAAACACAGTGTGCTGGCTGGGGCAGTTTCCAGAAACTTGAGCTTTCTGCTGAGAAGACCTGGCAGCCGGCTCCAGAATCAGTATCCGGTCAGCTCCCAGAAACAGACGTAAAGAGCAACTCAGTGGGTAATTCCCACAATGGGATGCAGGAAGGGCAATTTTTCAGCTCCTTGGAGAGTTTTAAAGAAATGACCTGACCATGATGCTTTTAAAAGGTATTTCTACATAGTTCTTGTACAAGCATGCACATGTGCATCTTTTCTTATTTATTTTTTGACATAAGAACATTCATTTCATGCGTCTCCTTTTCCCATGTAAAGGCATCAAGACCTGTAAAATCCAGCCAGTCCAAACATGCTGTGGCGGATTTACACGTGCACTGAAAAAAATCAGAGCCTTTATTACAAAAAGTTGGATGGCAAGAAATCTAGTGTTTTATAAGTGGAAACCAGGAAACACTGGCCAGCTATGTCCTCAGTCATAGCAATCCTAGGTATTAACAAGGACCTATTAGATGAAAATACATAGGCCTTACAAAGGAAGATAATGAAAACAATCAATGCTTAACAAAAGGTTCCTACGAGCCTGACTTAAGGGAAAGGGAGAAATCTTGTGACCCTGAGTCTTATTATTGACTTGATCCAAACATACAGGCAAGGTACATGTTCTAGAGCTCTGTTTATTTAGAAGGTGTGGAAATAATAATTTTGAATCATAGCTACACTTAAAACCAGCATTTACATACTTACCTGCAGAATTTGGGGTCTTACTGTGGTGTATTTCCTTACCTAAATATTTGAAAATACTAAGACTTCAGATTGCATTTACAGAGTTTTATCTTATGCTTTCTCCATTATAAATAGCTGAATAGGATACTGCAGTGCTGTTAAATTGAAAGGCAGGTCTGAAAGCAGTTTTAGGAGTTTTACATTAACAGAGAAAATTATTTAAGACCATTCCTGGGGAGAATAACGTCTTAGTAAACTGTATTTTTTTTTTTTCATATTTGCAGAACAACCTTTAGGCTTGTCTGCTGACCTGACCTGAAAAAAAAAAGAGCCCTTATCCTTCTGTGTATGACATACATATGAAGACACATATGGAGGACAGAGGGAAGAAATTTGTGAAGTGTTCTGACCCAACATATGATCTTATTCTATATACACTCTTTTATGACCTTTATCATTGTGGTATTTGAATGCTTTCTGATAGTAAAGTAAGAGACTGCAAACATTTTTCTTATGTTTCCCCTTGCAGAATAGGGTAGGTATTGTGACCTCTTGTTTCAGGTTTTATTCTTTTTTTTTTTTTTTTTTTTTTTTTTTTTTTTTTTTTTCTGTGTATTTTTTTTTGTATTTTGTTGGTTTTTTTTTTTTTCCCCCCTGTAGCCTGAGAGAAGAGCAAGGATATACTCTGATTTTCCATTCTTCCCTTGACACTTGTAGCTGAAATAATAATATGAAATAACCTATGAGAAGATGGTTCAGAAAGCTCCTGTAATGGACAGTCCACTAGACCTGTATTGTGGAAGGCTTGTAAAGTAAACTGCATAAAACATTGCTGGGCCTTTTAGCTATTGGCTAAAATCTTTAGAGTTCCTAATACACGTAGCCTTTCAAGTCCTATTTTCAAAAGTGTTCTAACTGATTGGAGTGCCCCCCAGGCCAGATTTTGTTAAAGATACTGGGAATTAAGTGCTTGGGTACCTTCTCAAAACTGTTTTTCCATTTGGTGTATAGAAGCTTGTGCTACACATTTATTTTCAAAAGTACTGGGAGAGGAAGCCCATTTCTTCTGGAGGAGCTGAGGGAGCCCTCAGCCGAGGGCTTTCGCTCTTCTGACGGGATTTGTTGTGCAGTAGTTCACAGTGCTGGCCCACTTGGCTACCTGTTATCTGGGAAGAGGTCCGTGCTCAACCCCTGAGACAGCTAGCAAAAGCATCAGTGTTAGGCTCAACTGGTCCTCTTGCTGCCCACGTATGAGTGTTGATGCTGAGTTCCAGGACTGGTCATTGTTTAGACCAACAGTCTTGTTAGTTCAGATACTCAAATGTTTGAAACACTAAATGCCTTAGTAATTTATGAAGTCCAGTTTCAAGTAAGTATATATGAAAGCCTAAAATATTTTATAACTACATTTTTAACTATAATTAATAAGAAATGAAGACGTCAAAAACAAGGTTGATAACCTCATGTGCCACTGAACTGCAATAATTGCTAGAGTATTTTAAGTTGTCCAGTTAAGTTCATAGTCCTTACTAATGGATCCATTAGCTTTTTACAAAATGCCACGTGTTGATCTCATGGAAAAATCAAACAGTCAATATAGGAAGAACGGTTGCTTTACATCATAGTTGCTTTGTCAGAATTACTGGCAACCTCCAGTCAGAGGCCTAATGTTACATTGAGACTCATCCTGTATTTTTTCATTTTGTATCTTTACTGTTACCAAAGCAAAAAGACTCTTGCAGAAATACCTACTATTGAACTGCGTTGTGAAATTCAGTTTTACCAATCTAAGTTCTGTTCTTTTACAGTCAAAAATCGATGAGCTATTATTTACGTCAAATATGACTGGTTTTTACATCCTTCCTTCTTCTTTACTGTGAAGCCATTTGGCAGAGAGCAGTCTTCTATTGAAAAATGGATCTGTGATCCAGGTTTTGTTTGTTAGTGGTGGGAAAGGGGTTTTTTAATTAAATTCAGTGGCTCAAATTCAGCCAGCATACTCTTATGTTAGCTTTGAGGTCAAAGTGAATTTTCACTTCATTTTCAGCACGGATTTTTTTTAAGGTTTGCAAGTCATGGCAATCTTGTTCTCCTGTGCTATAAGGTACAGTTTACTGCACCCTTTGTTTTGTCAGGAATATTTAGATAGCATAGCTTTCAGTCACTGCAAACTGATATCCAGTTTGTTGAGATATGTGAACAAGTTAACTAAGTAGGCTGCTCTTGACAGCCATTAACTCAGGCTCAAAACAATCAGTGTTTAGAACTAAAATCACTGTGGAAAACTTGCACCTCAGAACAGGGCTCAAGGAGAGCTTGAGCTTGCCTCCATGTGAATGAGTCTTTGATTGCTTCTGACTTTATGGCACAAAAATGAAAGTCACTGTAAGTTCAATGCTTCTGCTTTAGTAAAACTGATCAATGTTAGGGCCAAATCCAGAATTATTATCAGATGGGCATTTATTTAGTGTTTTACAATGGATACTATGTGAAAGAACTATAATTTCTGCTACCGTTTCCAATTTTGACTCAGTGTTTGCATTCTAGTAGAGAACAGGCTGCTACAGTTTAACCACTCTGGCCCCTTTTTTTGATACCTATAGATGATGCTTTAAAAGTTCTGGTACAATTAATCTTTAGCTGTCATTTCTGATTCAGATCTTAACTGTGTCATCAAAATTAGGCTGTTGTTGCTTGGCTTTACATTGTCTCTGTGCTTTCCTTCAGTCAATATGAAAAATACTGAAGTTTTTGTAGGAGGAAACTCCTAATATCTTAACACTAATGGTGGAGGGGTATAACTGTTTCCTTCTGTCTACAGTCCATAGCTTTTCTTTTTCTTAAATCAAGCTCCCCTTCTTTCACAATTCAGAGTAATTGCCAATAAGCAGGTAGTGTCAAACCTTCTAAAACTCCTGCAATATT
>NW_008824471.1:756372-759043 GCF_000699105.1 Pygoscelis adeliae
ACCAATAGTTCCTGAAATCTTTTGGGCTGCCTTCTGCGTGTTTTATTCATGGTTGGTTTTTGGGTTTATTTGGGTTTTTTTTCTTTTTTTCTCTGTATATGTAAAACGTGTTGGGGGAATTTTCTGTAGGAGGGCAGAGAGATTGAACTTAGAGAGCAGGGAAGGTGTCAGCTCAAGGTGTGGGTGAAAGACTTGCCACTCAGTTTAGACAGCTTTGGCTACAGGAAATTTTTTCGTTCTTCAGCAGCTCTAGGCACCTCAGATATTGCTCTTTATGTGGCACTGGTTGTGTCTCAATCCCAAAATTTTCTAGGTGCTAAGATTGAGACTAGCCAGCTACCCTTCTGCATAAGACTTACCCGTGTTTTCCTAGTCTTATAGTTGAGCTTTTATCCACTGTACAAACTCTATTTTCACCTACCCCATATACGCTTCAGCCGTAGGGAACTCGCCATGCATCTGTGGTTTCTGAGCTCCTGCTAGTTTGCTCTATACAGTAAGTAGCACAGGTGAGTGGCTTTTTTGGATGGGTCCCCTTAGCAAGAGAGTGTTTCTGGTGGTAGCAGATTGTCCATTTATTTTGAACTTGCCTGTTAGCATGTGTTTGACAGGACGGACCCTAGCAATGAGGAATGGACCTTTACAGGCTTGCCTTGGTAGCTTGAGCTGTGCAGCTTGATACACGCTGAAGGCTATCCCCAGCAGAATGCTAGCCAGCCAGCTGTGTGCCAGATGACAGCACAGCACCCAACCACACACAGCCATCTCACATGAGCCACTATTAAATAAAATACTGTGCTACTGCCACTTCCTTTAGCTGGAAGTGTCTGGGGGATGTGTTAGGTGTGCTGGTGCATTTTGGGGGGGGGGGAGTTGAGCAGTCCAGTGGCTCATGACAACTGTCTGAAGGTAAAAGATGTTTGGAAGTGGGGAAGGGGTTTAAATAGACTGGTTCCCAGCAAATATGGAAAGATTTTTCATAGCAATGCTTTCCATATTTGGAGCTTACACTTAGGAAATGATGCAAGCGTCACTCCTTAGGATAGCCCCAATATGGTTACAAAGTAATTCTGAGAATGATGTGATAAAGTGCAGGTCAATATATGAAACTTCCTTGAAAAATGTGCTTTGTTTCCTTAACGCTATAATATCCTTGCTATCTAAATGTATTCTGTGTCAAATCATTCTCAGTCTTAACTCAGAAAAAGCTGCCTGTGATTTCAAAGGGAGTTTTGCCTAAGGTAGGGCTTGCAACATCAGGACCAGGAATTAGTGTAATGTGACCCACCATTTGTATTGCTTTGGGGTAAATTTAAGAGAGAAGATTTAACATTGTGTGTGTCATGCTGAGATATTGCAATATCTCGGATGGGTTATTAGGCACCAATCCAAAGGTTAAGTGCAGCAACCACATGAGATGTGGCTTTATCCTTACATGATCTATGCCCGTGTTCTGTTTTGTAGTCCCCTGAAATAGGTATTATCCCTGGAATAAAACAACACGTTTATAAGACTCTATTGAAACCTATCCCAGGCTACTAAATGTCGTTTCAGTAGAAAAGTGTGTGCATATATGTCATTTGAAATCTAGAAATCAATCCTTGTAATGTGTGAACTCACTGAAATTTTTAATCTGGATCCTAGCGTGCACCAGATAAATATTCACGACCTTTGGGAAAGTCTAGATATAAATTTGCAGTTTAGGACCTTTTCTAATTTATATGCATATATCTTTTTGGGTTTTTATTTTCCATGCTGTTTTTGCTTGGCTTGCATTAAATAAAATGCTTCAATGGAGTGTGGTAGTCTAGCATTTGTTTTGCCTCAGGAGTAGATTGCCCCATCTTGCATATCTGGTCAAGTAAATTGCTCTCTTGCTTGTGTACTTTGATAATAGTACTGGGCTTTAGACCTTCCTGTACAACCCCCCAGTGAGCAGCACCACAAGGGGCTGGGCCTGTGTGGTGCTAACAGTCTTCTCTATTGTAGTGGATGCATTCATCTCCTATTTACATAAATTAATAGTTAAAACTTGTTTGGTTGCTTAAAAAAACTCATTAAGCTTTCAGAGTAGCTGTATTATGAGCACTGTGGCAATCACTCCCATTGACTTATCTCCTGCTGGTTCACTGGGAACCAGTCCATCTCAGGGTCAGGTCCCTAAGCTTCACTGCAGAATTAAATAAATAGCATTTAAAAGAAAATGCAAATAATCTGTTCAATGCAAAGTGGATGTTGGGGAACTTCCTTATGAAAAAGAAGTTGTGTTTAAAATTTTTAAAAATAAAATCGTATTTCTGTCTGAAAGGCTAACTTTCGCTGAGGAAATAGATCATATTTTTTTATCCGTTTTCTACTAGTCACTGGAGAATGTTTGACATTATACGAACTGACCTTTTTCCTCTTACAACCTGAAGTGGGAGGAGAATGTTTAATGTGAAAAGCTTGGCAGGATTTTTTTTTTTGTTAATTTGAATGTTCTGCTTTGCCTTTTTAATTTATCATCTTCAGTATATGATTTTTATTTTTCTTTATTTCCTATTTGGGTTTTTTATAGATTGGAGAAAGAGAGCATTCAGCAAAGCATTAGCAATGAAGCAAAGGCCCGAGCCCTTCAGGCCCAGCAAAGAGAGCAGGAGCTGACACAGAAGATGCAGCAAATGCAGGCCCA